>NC_081565.1:70526511-70549210 GCF_022355385.1 Mustela nigripes | reverse complement strand
CGGGGTACCAGGTGGTGGGTATTATAGAGGGCACAGATTGCATGGAGTACTGGGTGTGGTGAAAAAATAATGATACTGTTATGCTGAAAATAAATAAATGAAAAAAAAATTAAAAAAAGAACACATGTGGGGCATAAAATAAAATAAAAAAGGTAATTAAAATATACCAGATTTAGAGAAAACAATAGGCTGATACAAACCCAACATTAGTAATAACACAATAACAAAGAAGCACTGGGACCTAAGGTCAGCTTCTAAAATAACCCACACTGGCTTAAGCAGGGCTCTGCAGAAACAGACTTCCCTCACACAGTTTTAAAAGCCCTGGTCATGATAGTCTGTTTATAATGCTCAATGCTGTCCAAGGTGAAAGAAACTTACTCTCATGTGTTTTTTTTTTTTTTTTTTTCGGGGTGGGAGGAATGATGTGACTTTCTCATACTCAATATATATCAAAGCTTTAACATGTTGGTTAATTTGACCCTGAAATTATACATATAAACATGGACAATTCACAATGATTTAGCTATAAGACTATTCACAACTATGCTGTTTATAATATTGAAAAACTGAAGGCAAATATCTAATGTACCACATCAAGGAACTGAGCAATTTTAAGTGAAACAGGCATCAGTTCTTATTTAAAAAGGAAGAAAATCAATAGTCACTGGGATTGACACTCCAGGTCACCCAATGTCAATATCAATCTACCCTCATCTTCCTTTGGAATAAATTCTTGATTTTGTGAATATAGTCACCCCATCCCCTGTGACTCAGTAAAGGTGTCCCTCTGTCTAGTCCCCAGGAATGATCATGCTTAGTATAAACCAACCAGAGTCATCTCTTGACCTTTATCAGTGATGAGAGGTAATGAATTGCTTAGGACAGTTTTACTTGAAATTTCTTGCTTTAAACATATCATTTTATGTTTATAATATTATAAACATTATCTCAGCTATAAAATATTACAATTGAATGCATCCTCAGTAACAGACTATTTTTAATGTATTACTTTCAGAAGCAAGAATACAAAACAATATATACACTGTGGCTTCACTTTTGTTATCAAACATACAAATATACTCCAAAATACTGATTATCTTACAGAATTATAGTGATATTATCCATGACTTTTTGTACGTGTATCTATGTAGTCTGAATTTACTATCGTGAATATATTGTAACTGAAATGAGAAGATAGGAAATGCAATTTTTAAGTCCCTACCAATATTAGCTAATATAAATAATTTGCTAGTTACATTTGTTTATCTGGTTCTATAGCAACTGAGAGCCAGGGATTTCTAGCTATATTTTAAGGAAGAGGATAATAACGTTCAAAGAATCTAATTTTGCTTCCATAGCAGCAGGTATCATTTAGAATTAGGTCCCCCACTGAATTCTTGGTCTGTGCAGCAGGTACTAGATGAGAAGATACATATTATCTAAAATTGAAAACATTTTCCTGTTGCTATTTTGATATAATAATATAGCTTCATTATTTCATTAATTTATTAAAAACATTTATTGAGCATCTGTTGTGTTCTAGGCAACATGCTAGCTAGGCAGAGGGATGATAAAGATGAATGAAAAACGGTCTCTACCCTGCAGGAGCTCACAGTCGAAAGGGCAAAACAGGCATGTAAAAGTCTAAGCTATAACAAGATACTGCTGAATTGGAAGCATAAGAGAAGTGAGTGGGAACACAAAGAGGAAAGTGATTAGCTCTAATTCTATTTCAGGGAAGGGATACAGAGGCAACTGCACTAGATTTGGGCCTAAAATAATTAGTAGAAGCTACCCATGAACTGGAGGAGGTAATCCTGGCAAAGGAAAAACATTACCTGTGGGATATCCTGGGAATATCCAACAGATTGGTTTGACTGCAGTGTAAGAAAAGTAGTGGAGCAAGGAGAAGGAAAGAGGTTGGAAAAATAAAATATGTATCCCCTTGTATCTTTAGGCAATGGGGGAGCTGCCAAATTTGTTTGGAAGCAAGCTAATGATATGTTCAATCTCTGTCTTAAATAACATAGGAAGGCAGCCTGAGGGAAAATATGAATGCAGAGTGGTTACTTGGGAAGAGACTGCAGTCATCCAGGTGAGAAGTAAGGATGTAAACTGGGACAGGGATCCTGGAATTAGGGAGGGCACCGGAGGGAGCCATTTAAAGGCAGCCCTGATACTGTAATGTGGCAGCTGAAGGAGGAGACACAGCAAGAAGAACTTGTTCATTCAAGGACTAGGAAGACTGTAAGCATCTTAAATAGGACAGGAAATACAGAAAGAGGGATTCATTTGCAGAGAAAAAAATGTAACAAACCTGGTTTTCAAATGTATGATTTTGAAATTCCTGAGGGAAAGGCAGGTCGACAGGGCTACCAAGAATTTGGTAACATTCTTTTTTTTTTTTTTTAAAGATTTTATTTATTTATTTGACAGAGAGAAATCACAAGTAGGCAGAGAGGCAGGCAGAGAGAGAGAGAGGAGGAAGCAGGCTCCCTGCTGAGCAGAGAGCCTGATGCGGGACTCGATCCCAGGACCCTGAGATCATGACCTGAGCCAAAGGCAGCGGCTTAACCACTGAGCCACCCAGGCACCCAAGAATTTGATAACATTCTTATTGCTTTAGCTTCTCTCTTTCTCAAATGAAGAGTTATAACTATAAATTATACCCATTCTTTAAATATCATATAAGAGGAGAGATACAAAACTTCTTCCTGGATACTAGTCTGCAGCAGTGGCAGCAGCAGGAGTGAACAACAACAACAACAAAAAAAAAAAAACCTCTGGCTGTTTATTTTAGCAATGGAATGAAGAAAAATCATCAGGGATTAATAAAAAACCCAAAGCCTATTTCTAACTTGGAAATGGAGCCTGAATACATAATACTCATTTGCTCTGTAAAACACAAACTGTTAACTATAACATGAACATAACACTTCATCCAGGACCATTTGAATTTCTGCAGTCCCGACAAAAGCAAAACCAACCTTCTCTGGAGAAGCCCTTTGGCATCTCAGCACTCAATGAGATTCCATTAGACTTGTCACCCTACCTAAAGAACAGCAATCCATAAAAAAAATTAACAGCTACCAAATAAGCATGGTGAGGGAACATCAGCCAAAACAGAACACTAAGAACGCTCCAGTACTTGAAATAAAAGAATGGTTGGAAAGTGGGTATAAAGATACATAGGTAGATAAAAGAGATATGGAAAAAAATAAGGAAAAATTAGAACAATATGAGAAAGGAATGAATATGCTTGAGTGGAACCACTGTAAAAAGATTGTCATTGAAATAAAAACTTGCAAGAATGTCACAAAATAAGTCATAGGAAACACAGGACTAATGGACAATGGGAACAATTTTGAAATTTGTGGGATGAGTGTTATAGTTAGCAGAACACTTACAGTCTTGATATCACATATTAGTAAGCAAGGAAAATTACAAATTCCCTTACCTACCAAAACAAGGAATTTGAAGAAAAAAAAAAGTAAACCCAAAGAAAGAAATAGAGAAGAATTAATGGAGACAGGAAATAATGCAACAGGACAAGAAACAATAAAAAGAATCATAAAAATACAATTTTTTGAAAAAAAAAAACAAAACACTGATTTAACAAAAGCAGTGCAAAACTTATACTCTGAAAACCAAAGCATTGTTGGAAAAAAAAGACCTAATAAATGGAAAGACATCTCATGTTCATGGATCATAGACTCAATATCCTTACGATGGCATTACTTCTCTAACTGACCTACCTCATGGTCAGTGGATTTTCAACAAGTGTACCAAGACAATTAAATGGGGAAAGAAAATCTTTTCAAGAAATGGTACCGACACAACTGCATACCTACATGCAAAAGAAAAATGTTACATCACATCATGTATAAAAACTCAAAATGAAATAAAAGATCTAAATGTAGGAACTAAAGGAGTAAAATTATTAGGAAAAAACGCATTAGGCAAAAAAAAGCCTCATATCCTTGAATTAGTCCATGGTTTCTTAGATATAACATCAAAAGCACAAGTGACAAAGGAAACCATCATCACAATTCAAATTTTAGAACATTTTCATCACCCCACAAAGAAACCCCATACTCAGTGGCAGCCATTCCCCATTATCCCCCAACCTCCTCAGCCCTACACAACCACCAATCTACTTTCTGTCTCTATGGGATTACCTAATCTGGAAATTTCACATAAACAGAATCATATAATATGTAGTTCTTTGTGAGACAGGGATCGCCAGTGCGTGAACTGGCCTAGATAGCTCACCTGTTCTGCTTGTCTGTGCCCTAGATAAAGGGAAGGGGCTGAGAGGGAAGCACTTGCTGGACTCATATTGTGCTTGGCAACCTGAGCCAGCACCACAACCGAAGCGGACACCCCTTCCCAAGGTGCGACACTTTGGGTTAAAATGAAGGACTGATTGAGAGAAAGAGAAATCACAGCTGAAACTAAAAGAAGGAAAAAATGGGTTATGCAATGAGAAAAATATAACATTGTATTGCTCCCTTGAGAGAGGCTCAGAGCAAGAGAATAAATTTGTCTCTTAACACAATGAGATCAAATGCCTGAAAGAGTGGACCTGTATGTTTGCCAAGATCGCCTCCACTTCTGAAACCTGACAAGACTGAACAGAAAGCTGTAAGACTGAGTGGACCACGATAGGATGCATTCTGATCCTATGTTACGAAGCTAAGCTGAGGCAGCTGTTGACAACTGAATGGAACTCTAGCAACATGCAGATATCCTTTGATTCTTACTTTTCAGGTTGTTTCTACGACGTAAGTTCTCATTTGGGAAGGAGTTTCCAAGAATCACTCTCTGCTGGGCCTTCAAACCATATGTATAACTCCTGGAAGACTTACCAAAGTGTAAAAATAAATCATGGTGACCAAAGGCTGCTAAGGCCCCTGCCTACAATATATAGTGTATATAATACATAAAGCACAGCAGCTACATACTGTTGTGTGCTGTATACAAATTCGTATCCCTCTCACTGCATGGGTTTCTCTGGACTTCGCCCACATGCCTTTTCATTTTACTGCTTCTCTTCTGAATCCTTTCACTGTAATAAACCATAACCATTCACATAATAACTTCTGAGTCCTCTGAGTCCTCCTAGCCAGTCATCAAATCTGGTGGTAGTCTTGGTAACCCTTAACACAAATACATCCTCGAATGCTCCAATATCTCACACGTAGAAGTCATCCTTTAAAATTTTCTAGATGAATGAATGAACTAGACATAACGCTATACCCACTCATGCCCTCTGGCACCAGGATATGTTGTGAGTGACACTCAGCACAAGATGTTTTAACTTGAGCCACAGGAACAGCTTGTCATGGTCTAGCTGGCTTTACTGATAACCAAAAACAAACAAAATCTTCATGCTTTCTTCCTCAGAATATATCAAAAGAAAACTGGATGACAGATTAAATAGCAAATTGAAAAATAAAATAATTTTTAATACTAAGTCTGGGATACCAAGAGAGAAGTCTTGTTAAAAAAAAAAAAAGGTAAAAAAAAAAAGGCATGGAACAAATTAAAGTTATTTTAAGACTCTAAGATAAAAAAGAATTACCTGACCCTAGGCTTAAATAAAAATCAAATATATATAATTTGAAACAGACTAATGAAGAGCATAACATGGAGAGAAAAATGTCAAATACAACACAGAAGTCCTAAAAATACCAATAGGCCGATGATTAAGCTAGACTAATGAGTAAGACAAGACTGAATGTGAGGATAGAATAAAGAAAACCATCAGTTCTGTGGGTGAGTCATATGCTGAAAGGTAGAAATGGCACTTCCATGTGTCTGTATGGACAGACTCATCACACTTGAATATTCATCACTTGGGACTATGTTAATAGTTATCTACCTTTATTAAAGAACGTCATTCAGCCATCGTTAACATAGTTTAAAAACACCAAAAAATATCAGCTGTCCAATTTACTTAGGAACATACATTTTACTCTTTGGGGTATTTTCTTTTTTTTTTGTATTTAATTAATTAATCAATCAATCAATTAGTTAATTAGAGTGAGAAAAGAGACAGAGCACAAGCAGAGAGGAAGTGTTAGAGGGAGAGGGAGCAGGTAGTCTGATGTAGGGCTCAATCCCAGGACCCTGGGATCATGAACTGAGTTCAAGGCAGAAACTTAACCAACTGAGCCACCCAGGTACCCCTGGACTATTTTCATAAAATCATTTCTTTTGCCCTCAAGGACTTGTATAATACATAGGTTATTACTATCCCATTATAAAATCAGTGAAGCTAGCATTGAGGAATATAATCACGTGGAAATAAGAACATAATTTCCTGATTTTTTTAAGAATGTATGTATGTATTTGATATAAATAGAGAGAGTGCAAATAAGTAGGCAAAGCAGCAGGCAGAGAGGGAGAAATAGGCTCCCCACTGAGGAGGAAACCTGATACGGGGCTTGATCCCAGCACCCAGGGATCATGACCTGAGCTGAATGCAGATGTCCAACCAACAGAGCCACCCAGGTATGCCAGTGTCCTGATTTTTTTTTAAAGAACTATAACTTATAGAACTATACAGTATGATCTCACCTGTGCACAAATACATATATATACATATGTGTGTATCCTGAGAGAGAGAAATGCTACACTGAAGAAATATTCTTCAGAATTCACAAGAAATTATTGTTTTTTAAAGATTTTACTTATTTATTTGAGAGCGAGAGAGACAGAGCAATAGCAGGGTGAGGGGCAGAAGCTCAGGTTGAAGCAGGTTCCCTGCTGAGCAGGCAGGCCAATGAGGGACTCAGGGCTCCATCCCAGAACCCTGAGATCATGACCAGAGCCAAAGGCAGATGCTTAAGAAATTATTAATAATACTTTATTTTGAGGAATGAGATCAAGCACATTGTAGTGGCCAGTGGTAAGGATTCTCCTTACCACTTGTGTTTCATTTTGTACTTTTTGCTACCATTCAAATTTTCCTAATGATAATGTATTACTTATTCAATTGAAAGAAAGGAGGGAAGAAGGTGGGGAGGAGAGAGGAAGAGTGAGAAGGAAATGGGAAAGCAGCAGAGGAGGGAGGAGGTGGGGGTTGGGGGGAGGAAGGAACAAATGAATGGAGGAAAGCGTTGAGAGAAAGAAATTCAGAAGCTTCCGGGAGGGAAAATTTGTTACCCATAAAGAAAAAAAAAAAAATGAGCATCATTTCAGAAATCTCTCCATTAACAATAAATGTCAAAAAGCAGTTTAGGTATTAAGTTTAAGCCACAACATAATCTGGCCACAGAAGTGCTGGGACCATATGTCTTCAAGTTGTGCAGGGCTGAGTTAATATGGTGTAAGACTGGATTTTAAGGGAGCTGGATCAAAGGGGACAAGACAGTAAAGTTGAATCATGGAGTTTACAGATACAGGAAATCTCTTGTGTGCTATAGGACTTAAAACCACAGAAGATGATAATTTCTTGGTCTGAACAGTGTGGCAAAGCAGCAGCCCGCACTACATGAAGCAGAAATGTCAAAGCTGCCAAGGCAGACTGTGGAAAATGAGAAGTGGACTTCTGAGTAGAAATACTACTTAAGGCCAGAGAACCCACCAGATCACCATGTTTCGGGGGCAGATCCAGATGATGCTCCATTTGTCTAAGTGGTAAGACATGTGCACATTAAAAGGGCACCAGTATTATTGAAACGCTCAGTGGTAGCTCTGCTTTGTAGGCCAGTGCCGATGATAGCAGATACTATTAGAAAACTTGGCCCTCTAGTAGCAATGGGAAATTATAGAATTGCCAGCATGATTAGAGGCCAGGTAGAAGCACTCAAAGATCAGAAACAAGGTGGGCAGAATTATTTCAGTGAGCAGCAAGGATGGATGCCAGTAAGTGGAGTCTAATCTGAAGAGAGCTACAGAATTGGGTAATAAAACATAGCATCTGTAGGAACAAGATCAATGGCCAACCAAGAAAAGTGTTAATCTGTACAACATAAGAAATCTAGTGTAGATGATAAAGAAGCAGACCAGAACTGTCAATCGTGATCAGGGTTCTATCAGACTCATCAATACACAAGGTCAACTGAGCCCAAGAGCTATCTATTATATGATGAAAGTGGTATATAAGTATTTGGGAATGAGCATGGCAAAATGGCAAAAGTAAGCAGCACAAACAGATGGCCATATCCCCTGTCCTCCATTACGACTGAACTAACCCTTCCTGATCTGGGGTTCTCTTACAATCAGCTGAAGGAGGATTAAAAATTTCAAGCTTGGAACACAGACCAGTTGGCTTAGTATATGGGTGCAAACTGGTTAACAGAAAACTGAATCATAGCCACATTTGGGGATGATGCTGAAAATCAGCTTTAAGGGGGGGGGGGGGGGGGCTAATGGAAAGGGTTTGGGGCAGTGCAATCAGTCATCCACTTTTTGGGAAAAAGTAGTGACCTGAGGATATAACACATATGAACATATGGGCAGTGGTAAATGGCTCAGCTGATGGATCAGGACCTGGAAGGAGAAAGAGCTCAAGGTGGAGCACAAGGAGATCTGCACATGGACCTATAAGTAAGGAAATGGAACATGAAAATTTTTCTATCACATGTTAACTCCCTCTGAAAAATCCACTATAGAATAGGCATAAATAACCAAGTGGGCAGAATGACTTGGCTTGTTGACATCAGCCAGCTTTCGTTACTTCCTACCTGAGTGCAGTGCTGCCAATCCAACAAGGCCAATCTAGTTGCTTCCATTGCTCAAAGCCCAATCTGCCAGTTGCAATCATTAAAAAATGAACTCTTTGGGACGCCTGGGTGGCTCAGCGTTAAGCATCTGCCTTAGCTCAGGTCATGATCCCAGCGTCCTGGTTTCGAGCCCCTCCTTGGGATCCCTGTTCCATGGGAAGCCTGCTTCTCCCTCTCCCACTCCCTCTGCTTGTGTTTCCTCTCTCACTGTGTCTCTCTCTGTCAAATAAATCAATAAAATCTTAAAAAAAAAAAAAAACTCTTTAAGAAGTCTAGTTAACTCTTTGGCAGCAGATTCACTTCATGAGATCCTTGAACCCTAGAATGTATAGTGATTTATCTTTAACCAGGATTAACACAAACTTGGCATTAGTTTGCTTTTCTTCCTTACAGGACTTCATTCAACATACCATTATGGACCTGCAGTGTGCTTGGTCCACCGGCACAGGTAGCTGAATAATATTACATGAGATCGAGGGATTTATTTTATTTTTATTTTTATTTTTTTTAATTTTTTATTTTTGATAAACATATATTTTTATCCCCAGGGGTACAGGTCTGTGAATCACCAGGTTTACACACTTCACAGCACTCACCAAATCACATACCCTCCCCAATGTTCATAATCCCACCCCCTTCTCCCAAACCCCCTGCCCCCGGCAACCCTCAGTTTGTTTTGTGAGATTAAGAGTCACTTATGGTTTGTCTCCCTCCCAATCCCATCTTGTTTCATTTATTCTTCTTCTACCCACTTAAGCCTCCATGTTGTATCACCACTTCCTCATATCAGGGAGATCATATGATAGTTGTCTTTCTCTGCTTGACTTATTTCACTAAGCATGATACGCTCTAGTTCCATCCACGTTGTTGCAAATGGAAGGATTTCATTTCTTTTGATGGCTGCATAGTATTCCATTGTGTATATATACCACATCTTCTTGATCCATTCATCTGTTGATGGACATCTAGGTTCTTTCCATAGTTTGGCTATTGTGGACATTGCTGCTATAAACATTCGAGGGATTTATTTTTATAGGTGTGAGAAAAGGGGTATGAGAGTGGCTCAAGATCAGAGGATTCACTGAGTTCATTCACTACCCAGAAGCTTTTGCCTATAACAACCCATGGAAGACCCAGCTAGAGTGCCAGCTTGATGATCCCCTGCAATCATCAAGGGGATGATTGCAGGGGATGGGGTACCATCCTCCAAGATGCAGTGTGTCCCCTAAATCAACCCCAGAGAAACTGGCATTTTAAGTCACATAAGTCTTTGGTGCAGTGGCTGCCCTTGTATTGTGGGATATTTAGCAGCTTCCCTCACGGTACCTACTAATAGCCAGGAGTACATCCCCCCTTCAGGCAGGAAAAATGAAACTTCAGACATGACTATATGTCCCTTATGGACACAAAAATCCCCCTTTGTTGAGAACCAGTGCTCTGAATCAACAATTGTAGCAATAATTGTATTGTCCTTCATAGCAAAACACAAATATTCCCAGTGACCACCTACAGGAATTTGTGCATCCTGTGTCTGCAACTCTAGGATCTGTATGTTTAGGAGTCTGGGCTGTCGCAGGAGGAATAAGTTCACCAGGGGATGCAGCAAAAATCCAATTACATTTCAAACTTCAGATTTCTTGTGCCATAAGAAGGCAAACAAAGGAATCCGCATCATTCGGTTGCGATCAGAAGGTAGAGCTTCTGTTACACGATAGGAACAGGGAAGAATCTGTTGGGGGGCAACGGATCTACATGAATATTTCTTGGTATCCCACTCCCTGATTTTGATGGGAAATGGACAAATTCTGCAGTCACAGCCTAGGAGAAGGTGATGACCAGGGACTCGGACCCATATGAGGAAAGGGTTTGAGTCACCCCACCAGGTCAGCCCTCTAGACCAGAGAGGCCTGAAAATTCAAGAGTAGATACTAGAAAAGGGAAATAAAGAATAGTGGTGACAATGGTAAGGGCCCCAGTTCCTCATCCTACACCAAGAAGAGAGGTCCCCCAGAATCTTGGAAGATCTTCTCCCACAACTTCTAGGAAAAAAAAAAAAAATCAGTGGGCCCACACAACACAAGGTTGGGCTGTTGTGGGTGTTGCGTGGTTCTGTTCAGTCCTCGTGACTTTGGGATTCCAGCACGCCTTTCCTCAGCTACTGAAAGTCACCAAGGATCACCTGCAGCTAAAAAGAGTTGCTATCCCAAGACCTTCCTGGGAAACCCAAACTGCATGTACTCATAAGGTTAATATCCACATTGTTCCTGGACTCCTACACCAGGGACCTGATGCTGTCATTGTCTCTCAGTGACAGACAGCTCAGGATGTTTAAGCTCTGTGGCTTTGTTCAGAATTTTCCCTTGTAGTCCTTTAACATCTAACTAAAAAAAAAAAAAAAAAAGCCCGCCTCCTCCTTCCAGCCTCTCAAGAACAATAATTTTAATCAGTTTGAGAGAATTCATTTGTTAAATACTCCAGGCCTGATGGTGTTTAGGAAGAAATGTTGCTTCATAATTCTATCAGTTTTTTTTCACGGTTACTGACCCGTTTAGGTTTCCCCTTTTTACAATTTGGCAATTCCTCTTTTCCCAGAAAAGTATCCATTCCAGGATCCCAAATGTGTCTTAATGGAGTTAAATAATTTTTTTTTTTCTGCATCTCTGGTAATTTCTCCATTTTGCTTTTGATTTAGTTTATTGTGCTCTCTGTGGTTTTCTTTATTGAGCTTGCTAATGGATTATCTGTTTTATTGACTTTTCCCCTAAAGAGTCTTTTCATGTATTATCAATTTTGACATTGAGTTTTTCTTTCCTTTTTAAATTATTTTCTGCTTTTATCTTGATTGTTTCCTTCCTTCCGCTTTCCCCTGGTTTAATTGGTTGGTCATTTTCTAATTTCTCATGTAGAACATAATTGACTTATTTTATCATTCTTTTTTGTGCAGTAAGATGAATATTAAAAGCTTTGCATTTCTCTCTAATCAAAGCTTTGCCTACATCCTGTAGGTCTTGAAAGGAGTATTTTCATTACGATTATTTCCTTATTACTATGTAATTTTCTTTTTAAATTTTCTTTAATTTTTTTAATTACACAAAAGTAATTAAACAGAGGAGGTTTTATAAATTACAAAGTGGTTGGGATATTTTTGTTGCTATTTATTTTATAATTTCTACATATGTAGCTATATGATGAGAGATACAGGATGATAGTCTTTCTAATTAAGTATTTTCTCATGATAAAACTTTTAGTTGTTACAAAAAACTTTTCCCATTAATTGCTGCAATATCATGCTTGGTTTAATTTGGTATTTTATTTTTTCTCATTGTTGTTAATTTTTACTATTGTCTTGCTGTTTCCTATCATTTTATTATTTGATCTGCAGTATGTATCTTCTTTCCTCTAATTCTCTCCCTCCCAAAATCAAAAAACATAAATTTTGTTTTCGGATTTTACTTTCACACCCTCATTTCTTTTTACTAACTTTAAAGATTTTATTTATTTATTTGACAGAGAGAGATCACAAGCAGGGAGAGAGGCAGGCAGAGAGAGAGGAGGAAGCAGGCTCCCCGCTGAGCAGAGAGCCTGATGCGGGGCTCGATTCCAGGACCCTGGGATCATGACATGAGCCAAAGGCAGCAGCTTAACCCACTGAGCCACCCAGGCACCCCTCTTTTTACTAACTTTAAAAGTGAACCAGAATCAACTAACTCAATTTTTTAAAGATAAAAATAATTATCACATCAGGACTTCTGTAATAAGTACATTACAATTTTACTAACAGTATATGGTATGTGATATAGATTTCTTTCAACATTTGTAACATTTAAATTTTATGGCATAACAATTCCAAACTTGTTTAGCTTCAGTTCTACATTTAAAGAAGACTCTTAGGTCCCACATTTCCCCTTCCCCTCTATAGACCTTGTTTTATTGTCTTTTGGCACTGAAGGATGCTGAACCAGCCTTATCTTCTCATAGAGAGGACATTTTATCATCTGCCTGGATAAACACAATGGTTTTTTTTTTTTTTCTTTCTTTCTTTCTTATTAAAAGCTTTATCAAGGGGCGCCTGGTTGGCTCAGTGGTTTAAAGCCTCTGCCTTCGGCTCAGGTCATGATCCCCGGGTCCTGGGACCGAGCCCCACATTGGGCTCTCTGCTCAGCAGGGAGCCTGCTTCCCTGCACCCCACCCCCGCCTGCCTCTCTGCCTACTTGTGATCTCTGTCAAATAAATAAATAAAATCTTAAAAAAAAAAAAAAAAAGCTTTATGAACACATAAGTCTTTATGCTGATCATTCCTGAAGAGTTTGTTTCCTTTAAAACACAGTATAGCTCCACTTAAGTATTTATGTCTGCCTTAATTTAAAGCTTGAAGATTGTGGCTTTAGAATATTGTTATTTGTAGCTCTTGATTTTCTTCGGTTACAAATCCAGTACTGACATTCACTCTACCTTTCCGAGGCAGATCTGCTCCAGTGGATGTGAAATAACTTCCAGGATATATTGTTAAATGGAAAGAAGTACAAAAGACTATATATAGTATGCTAGCTTTTTGATAGAAATCATTTGTGCATTTGCTTAGTTTTGCAATAGAAATACTTCAAGTCTAAATCAGAAACTAATGAATTTGATTACCTGTGTATGTGGAGAAAGGAGATGGGTGGGAAAGATAAGGAAAGCAATGTATATTTTTAACACTTAGAATTATATTAATGATCTACAATTAACAACAAAAAAAAATTTAAACCAATAAGCACGCAAGGAACTCTAAAATTGAATGCAAAGAGAAACGCATCTATTACTTCAAATGAAGGGGAGAAAAGAATCCTCCCAAGTATTTTTGAACTATATATTCTTAGTCTAAAGAAAATAAAAAACTGAAAATATATAGTACACTACTATCAGTAGGGTTTTGTTTGTTTGTTTGTTTGTTTGTTTGTTTGCTTTTAGTGGTATAGGCTTAAACATTCTGAAACTATTTTAGGTATATTGTAGCACTGAAGAAATGAAGAACTACATTGGTGTTGCTGAGATTCCCATTTCTCATAAGAGAAATACCAATATGGAGTAAGAGAAGGCAACGAGGAACCCTGTAGGATTGCAGTCAATGTATCAGTAGAAACTCATGGTGCTTTATATATGCATACATGTGTATGCATATGTGCACACACTCAGAAACACATTTTTTTTCTAATTCTAATTCTTTCCACTAAAAAGATCTGGGAGCAATAAGCAAGCCTAAAGCCTACTTGGTGTTCTAAACAGCATTCCCCAGTCAAAGGCAGGTACCAAATGTAACATGTGAAGCAATACATACCAAATCGACATACTTCAATGATACACCTTCTCCTATGACTCTTGTAAACTATGTAAATATGAGATCTTCATCAACCCCAACCTATCCCTCTGACATTATAAACATATGAAATGCTACCAGGGATTCTCCTCACCACCCTCCCTACTAGGGCACTCACGGAGCTAGCCCTCCCGGGATGCAATTTTTTATCCTGAGTCACTCCCTCCTTCTTTCTCCCTGCTAATTTGCTTCTGTGGAATTTTTTTCAGAGTGTGGTCTCTAAGTTGGTGTAGATGAGGAGGAAAAAAGGATAACAAAACTCTAGTTACTTAAAACAGCAACCCTAAACTAGTAAGCCGCCCTCTGCCTTTATTTGGAGATGAGGACTTGGTGTATCTGAACCTACACTACCCAGTGTTAGACGAAGAATCTACTCAAGAGGATTAGGTTCTCGAGAAGTTCACCAAGCAAGGGATACCACTAAACTGACAAAGAGACCCCAGCCTCCACCGCCCCCCTGCCCCCAGATATCAACGATTAGCCAGCTATCCATGAATAAAAATAGCTTGGGGAGAGCTCAGGCATCCACTTACAAAATTTTGCTTCAGTGTCACCGCACCCAGAGCCTGGAGAAGCTGAGATACATAGAGATGGGTAGGGACAAGGAAGAGAGCATGAGCTACCACGATAAGCCACACAGCAGGGTCAGCTGGCTAACAGTACCCTGCGCTACGGACAACCCCAGCAGCTTTTTGTCACTACAGAAACCAAAGGCTAGTAGGTTAGTTCTCTCTTGTCTTTTTAATAAAAGGTATCAGAAGTGGGATTCTTGGATCATATGGTTGTTCTGTTTTTAATTTCTTGAGGAAACTCCATACTGTTTTCCATAGTAGCTGCGCCAGTTTGCATTCCCACCAACAGTGCACAAAATTGCTAAGACAGCAGATCTTAAATGTTTTCACAATAGCAACAACAATCTTAGTTATGCAAGGTGATGGATATGTTCGTTAACCTTATCGTGGAAATCATTTCATGATATATATATGTACCAAAGCATCATACTGTACACCTTAACTGCACACAATGCTATATGTCGATTATATCTTAGTAAATCTCAGCACACTTTTAAATACACATCCTACAATCACGAGTGTTGAGATTATGGAACTTGGTTGAAATTTCCAGTTTTGGTGGTGGAAGTTTTGTCTTTCTTTCTATCTTCATTGGCAGTTCAGCGGGAAGTTAAAAGAGGATGCACAAGGAACTGCTAGCCTGAGGCAATTTTAAGCTGAAAATTGCTTTAATCCTTTTTAAAGAAGCCATTAATCTTCATTTATTATTTCTTCATTGTACTCTCTCGTCACTGTTAAAACTTGGAGGTGTTTAGTTTGGCTTCTAGCTTTCTAGGCTTTACTAATGTTCCTGCAAATTATCAAAGACATTCTCAATGTTTAGGCAGATTCATTTTTTTTTTCCCTCCTAGGAAAATTCAAAGTAGGAAAGTATGTTCTGCTGCTCTCCTAACATGACTTGCTCAGCCATTCCACTTCTCTGTATCCTGGGGCAAGCTCTAATAGCTCTTCTCTCCCTGAGGTGGACAACTATCATTTCTAGCCCTTTCTTCACTTTGCACTGTTTTCCCAGGCCCAAAATGAGTCTGCTAGAGTTGAATTATTCTCACGGCAACAGGAGAAGCTGCTGAAAGGCAGCTGCTGTCACTCTCTCGATCCTATAATCTCGTAATTTCTTCATGGCCTCCTGCACGCCGGGGGTCACCGAACAGCCTTCCACACCTGCAGGTGTTATTCCTGCAACTCTTCCCCAGGGCCCTCAAAACCCGAGTTGGACCTTTTCTTGGCTTCCTGCTGCTAAAAGCCAAACAAAGGGAAGTGAGAGAACATCATTTATAAAAGCCTCTTTAGAGAGTGTCAGGATGGGAGTGAGTGTCTACAAGACATTTATCTCCGGAGGAAAACAATCTCTCGAAGCACATACCTTGGCCTCCAACATGGATAGGTTTATAGGTAAACATGGTTTAACTGTAACCTTTAGCCACCATAGCTCCAGGCAGACTTTCATTTCCCATTCTTCAGTCGTGAGCATTGATTCTGGTTCTGTGGCCAATACTTTCTCAGGTGAACGGGAAAGGCTGGGCCCACAGATATTTGAGTGCATTAACAGGGAGACTGAGAGCCCGAGGGTGCTACATGTGCTGTTGGCCCTTAGCCATGTCTCATTCCTGCTAGCCCTCTCCACCGCACTCCCCATAATTCCTTCTTGTGCTCCCACATTCTGCTATTACCACAGGGAATAGAGAGGTGGACAGTTTAAAACTACGTGGCTCCGCATGACCTACCTTTCCCGTTTAGTCAAAACAGTAGCAGTGATATCCACGACATTCCCATCCCTACAACCCAGGATCGAGAAAGCCATGCAGTTGCCAGAAACATCTTTACAACATTGTTAGAGGAATTTCAGATGTGTTCCTTGATTCCCACAGATGTGTTCTATTGCTCCCACTTATACAGTGGAATGTCATCTTTATATCCAATTTCAGAAGAATGCCCAGTAAATCTTGAGGGGTAACCCCATTCCCATCATTTTGTTGGTGGTGCTACTAATGGAGCCATGGCCTGGGTGAATTTCTCCAGAACTCATGTGTGATTTTTTTTTTTTTCTTCCCACTATCAACACCTCAACTTTCATACATCCTCTCTCACTGATGAGAGGAGTAGAAAGGGCAAACCGTTCCAGGTTATTTTTCAAAATAAAGAAATTTTTTTCAGATATTTAAAACTGTGATGGGTGTGATAATGACATAAACACGTTTTAGTTTTAAAAGTATCATCCCCATCCCTATAAAGGAAAAAAAAGGAATGAAAAATACAAAAGAATTGCACATACTCACCGCCACAAACACAAAAATTAGTCCTACCTCATACAAAAAAACTCCAAAAATATGTCAGTGCATACATGGATTCAAACTCAACAGAAAAGAAAGGATGTAAAGAACAAATTCTAAAGCTCAAAACCAGAATGCATTACAATGAATTTAGTTATGAGAATAAAATAGTCCTTGGTCTGTAACATCCTCCATCACCTGCAAAAATCCTTCCCACTTCAAGTGTGCTTAACCAGAACCGACTCAGTAAAGTCCACCTTGTCATCCCCTTACTGTCCTGCCAGGTGCAATTATATAACCCTTACCTGTAGGTTTTCATGCCTATTTTAGATAGCATATACCAGTTTGCTATGTAAATATCCATTCCCTCAAATAAGTTATAAAGTTTTCATAATGAGTAAGTGGCATATAGTAGATATTTCATGAATGTCCAATGAATTGCTTGATGTATTAAATCAAAGAACACAGCCTTTTTAAAAAAAAGATTTTATTTATTTGCAAGAGAGCAAGAGCGAGAGAGCACAAGCAGGGGGAACATCAGAGGGAGAGGGAAAAGCAGGTTCCCCCTTGAGCAGGGAGCCTGATGTGGGGCTCAATCCCAGGACCTGGGAAGAAGGCAGATGTTTAACCGACTAAGCCACCCAGGTGCCCCCAAAGAACACAGCCTTAACTAAAATAGAAAAAGTCTACTTGATCGCTCAACCCAAGCTAGAAGCCTAAGTAGTCAGAGACACAAAATTAAAAAGTATGTGGTTGTCTTCCATAGCCAATATTTGACTTGTAAAATAGCACTAATGCATTTTGCTTTGGAGACAACCCAGTATGGATGCCAGGGCCCTGACTACACAAGTTGTGGGTCTCAGTTCAAAATGAAAATGCAGGGTACCTTGTACAAAAAGTGGGAAGAAAGTGCTATTAAAGTTACTAAATTAATAAAATCTTTTCATTTCTTTTGGAGCCTCTTTTGCTATTCATCATAATGTTTTTTATTTGTGATTTAATATAATTCTAAGAAAAATTAAATTTTTAATAACTGGGGTTAATTTTACCATTTATCTTTATATTATGCAATGCTAGTTTTAAATTCAAATAAAAGAGCACTTAATTCATAGGCATAATTACCAAAATTACACATGCATGTTTCATAACTCATATATTCATATATATTTGATTTTCACCAAAAGAATGTAAACAATGAACTGAACTAACTCAACTGTCAGTGAGACAATGTACTTTTTGATATGTACAGATTCTACCAACACTCTCTACCTTCAGCTTTCTGATGAATAATGAAGGACTAAAAAGAAAAAAAAAAATAACGGAGTTTTGCTATCTTTCCTCTATCCTCCTATGTTGCCATTTTCAGCATAAGTGGTTGGTAGGAAGTAATGTAAGTAAGAAAATATATAAGATTCCTTGGTTTTTCCTGTTTCTTTCTTTTTAAGATTTTTTATTTATTTATTTGACAGACAGAGATCACAGGTAGGCAGAGAGAGAGGAAGGGAAGCAGGCTCCCCTCCAAGCAGAGAGCCTGATGCGGGGCTCTATCCCAGGACCCTGAGATCATGACCTGAGCCAAAGGCAGAGGCTTTAACCCACTGAGCCACCCAGGTGCCCCAGTTTTTCCTGTTTCTTACAATCTCATTATCTTCTTGACACATTTTGTTTTATTTAAGAAGCTCCACATGGATAAAGAAGATGTGGAGCTTCTTAAATAAAACAAAATATGTCAAGAAGATAATGAGATTGTAAGAAACAGGAAAAACTGGGGCACCTGGGTGGCTCAGTGGGTTAAAGCCTCTGCCTTTGGCTCAGGTCATGATCTCAGGGTCCTGGGATAGAACCCCGCATGTGGTATATATACACAATGGAATACTATGCAGCCATCAAAAGAAATGAAATCTTGCCATTTGCGACGACGTGGATGGAATTAGAGGGTATCATGCTTAGTGAAATAAGCCAAGCTGGGAAAGACAACTATCATATGATCTCCCTGATATGAGGAAGTGGAGATGCAACATGGGGGGTTAAGGGGGTAGGAGAATAAATGAAACAAGATGGGATCAGGAGGGAGACAAACCATAAGTGACTCTTAATCTCACAAAACAAACTGAGGGTTGCTGGGGGGAGAGGGGTTAGGGGAAGGGGGGTGGGGTTATGGACATTGGGGAGGGTATGTGCTATGGTGAGTGCTGTGAAGTGTGTAAACCTGGTGATTCACATACCTGTACCCTGGGGGATAAAAACATATGTTTATAAAAAAATAATAATAAAAAAAAGAAGCTCCATGCCCTGAGTGGGCTCAATGTGGGAGCTGAACTCAAGACCCTGAGACCAAGACCTGAGTTATACCAAGAGTTGGATGCTTAACTGACTGAGCCACCCAAGTTCAAATTCTAGATCAAATGAAAAGCACAGCCTCTCAAGACTGTCCATGGAGGGGCCACTGAATTCTGCACTCATAGGTACTGTGTACATTATAAATGAATGGGGCAGCCGTGAGTGGAAGATATATGTACAGCACATATCACACATGTCCCACTGTCCCACTGGGTTTCAATTACCAAATACAGGTTCAAAGGTAAAATTATCAATAATTTCAAGACAGTAATAGCAGAGTATCGAATGAAGCATGGACCCTTCTGAACCACACACCCATGGACCTGACGGACTGGTTCATGCGCTACACAATACGAGCCCATAACCTGGAGGTAAAGTCCACTGAGGTTTCCACTACAAACTGACAGTTACCATGCCAACTTTTCACTTGTCTATTAAAACAGACTTTCAGCTTATCTCCCCATTTTCACTTTCAGGTGGAAATGTCATCATCCACTCCACACTAGACTCCTGGAAGGTAGGTTGTCACAAAACCAAGGGGTGTTTTGGGCTATGCTAAGCATATTCCTAGTTCCAAAGTTCTCTGTGCCTTTAACAGCCTAGCTTACTATGCAGAACATTCCTCAGCAGAGTGCAGTGAGAAGAAAGCATGTCCCACGAAGTCCTTGCTGGGCTTCTGCTGGCCTGAGCCTGTTGAATTCTCATCATGAGCGGGAGATTGCAAGCCCTAAGACGTTAAGCACAATTTTGGTAGAAATCCGAAGGTGGAAACCTTCTCCATCACCGACAACAGGGCTTGCTCAGCCGATAATGGAACTACCGCTGCTGCCTGGGAAAGATTACTGTTAGCATTTTGGAAAAGGCAGTAGAGTGACCTTTCTTTCTGAGAGCCAAAGACCCAAAGTGTCTGACAGGCTCGCTGATGGATTTTTTCTTCTTTTTTCTTTCCACACCTGGGATTCAAGAGGCATTAAAGCACTTTCAAGCCAAAGGAGCTATCCTCATCTCCATGGAGCTTTTCACATCGCGTTCTACCACTTAGCAATTAATTAGATTACGACTGATTATTATTTACTTTTCCTGTCACTTCATTCTACCAACAGAAGCTTATGCCATCCTCCCAAAGAGCATTTCTGTTTATTAATAGGATCCTCTTAACTTTTGGTGAATGTTAAATTTCAATGAAACATGATGAATAGGATGTAATACCAGCAATAAAGTCAGTATAAAGTAAGAAAGGTAAAATAACTAAGAGATTATTTTTCCCTACCTGCAAAAATGACCCCAGTATGGGCGGCTGATTTTTTGCCAGTTTTATTGAGGCATAATTTGTATACAATAAAATTTGCCAATTTATACTATACAATTAGATGGGTTTTGACAACTGTGTATCACCACCACAGCATGATATAGAACACTTCTTCACTCTACCCACTATGCCACTTTGTAGTAAATACATCTGATTTCTGCCACTAGAGTTCTGCCCTTTTAAGAAGGTCATATAAATATTTGGATTTGTACAGCATGTACTTCTTTATGACTGGCCTCTTTCACTTGACAAGATGCTTTTGAGCTTCATACATGTTATACATCTTAGCTTTATTGGTGAGTAGCATCAATTATATAGTTATACCCCAATTCATTTATCCATTTACCTGTTGATGGAAATTTAATGTATTCCTAATTTGAAATGGTTACGAAAAAAGCAGCTATGAACATTTCTGTACTAGTTTTTTTTTTTTTTAAAGATTTACTTACTTGAGAGAGAAAGCATGCGCAGGTGAGAGAGAGTGCGTGAGCACACATGCACACAAATTAAGAAAGGAGGCAGAGGAAGAGGGAGGAGCAGACTCCCTGCTGAGCAGGGAGGCCAATGCAGGGCTCCATCTCAGGACCTTGCAGATCACAACCTGACCCAAAGGCAGACACTTAACCAACTGAACCACCCAGGTGCCCCTGTACTCATTTTTGAATGGATGTATAATTTTATTTCCTTTAGGCAAAACTCTAGGAGTAGGACTGCTGGGTCATATCGTAAATGCATGTTTAAGCTCTAAGAAACTGCCATACTATTTTCCAGTGCAGCTATTATATTTCTCATTCCCACCATCAATGTAGGAGGTTGTTAACATTTCCCTACCAACACTCCTCATTGTCAGTTTTTTGGATTAAAACCATTCTGGTGGTTGGGGCACCTGAGTGGCCCAGTGGGTTAATCCTCTGCCTTCAGCTCAGGTCATGATCTCAGGGTCCTGGGATCGAGCCCCAAGTCGGGCTCTCTGCTCAGTGGGGAGCCTGCATTCCCCCCACCCCTCTGCCTGCCTCTCCGCCTGCTTGTGATCTCTGTCTATCAAATAAATTAATTAATTAATCTTTAAAAAAAAAATTCTGGTGGATATGCAGAGGCATCTCCTCGAGGTATTTATTTGCATTTTCTTAATAATTCATGACATTAAGCATCCTTTTATAAGTGTATTGGTCTTCTATAAAATGTCTGCACAAATTTTTGCCTGTTTTTTCAGCAAACTATCCTTTTATTGTGAAGTTGTAAGAGTTTACACACACACACACACACACACACACACACACACACAATCTGGATATATATATAGTTTGCAAATACTTTTATCTCAGCCAGTGCCTTGACATAATGTTCCTATAAGAATCTTTTAAAGAGCAGAAGTTTCTAACTGTGATGAAGTTTAATTTGTCCATTTTTCTTTTTTTTTAATAATTTTTTATTTTTTATAAACATATATTTTTATCCCCAGGGGTACAGGTCTGTGAATTGCCAGGTTTACATACTTCACAGCACTCACCAAAGCACATACCCTTCCCAATGTCCATAACCCCACACCCCTTCTCCCAACCCCCCTCCCCCCCAGCAACCCTCAGTTGTTTTGTGAGATTAAGAGTCACTTATGGTTTGTCTCCCTCCCAATCCCATCTTGTTTCATTTATTCTTCTCCTACCCACTTAAGCCACAATAGCCAAACTATGGAAAGAACCTAGATGTCCATCAACAGATGAATGGATGAAGAAGATGTGGTATATATACACAATGGAATACTATGCATCCATCAAAAGAAATGAAATCTTGCCATTTGCTACAACATGGATGGAACTAGAGCGTATCATGCTTAGCGAAATAAGTCAAGCGGAGAAAGACAACTGTCCATTTTTCTTTTTAGCTCCTAATTTTTATGTTCAATTTAAAAAAAAAAAAAAAAAAAAAAGCTTTGCCAGGGTGCCTGGGTGGCTCAGTGGGTTAAAGCCTCTGCCTTCGGCTTGGGTCATGATCCCAAGGTCCTGGGATCGAGCCCAGCACAGGGCTCTGTTTAGTGGGGAGCCTGCTTCCCACCTCTCTCTTTGCCTGCTTCTCTGCCTACTTGTGATCTCTGTCAAATAACTAAATAAAATCTTAAA
>NC_081565.1:70338117-70526411 GCF_022355385.1 Mustela nigripes | reverse complement strand
AAAAAAAAAAAAAAAAAGGTTTTTAACTCTGGAAAACAGCATGGAAGTTCCTCAAAAAGTTGAAAATAGAGCTACACTATGACCCAGCAATTGCACTACTGGGTATTTACCCTAAAGATACAAATGTAGTGATCCGAAGGGGCACATGCACCCGAATGTTTACAGCAGCAATGTCCACAATAGCCAAACTATGGAAAAGAACCCAGATGTCTGTCAACAGATGAATGGATAAAGAAGAGGTGGTATGTATGTATGTATGTGTATATATATATATATATATATATATGTATATACACAATGGAATACTATGCAGCCATCAAAAGAAATGAAATCTTGCCATTTGTGACAATGTGGATGGAACTAGAGGGTATTGTGCTTAGCGAAATAAGTCAATCAGAGAAAGACAACTATCATATGATCTCCCTGATATGAGGAAGTGGAGATGCAACATGGGGAGTTTGGGGGGTAGGAAAAGAGTAAATGAAACAAGATGGGATCGGAAGGGAGACAAACCATAAGAGAATCTTAAGCTCACAAAACAAATTGAGGACTGCTGGCAGAGGTGGGTAGGGAGAAGGTGGTGGGGTTATGGACATTGGGAAGGGTATGTGCTATGGTGAGTGCTGTGAAGTGTTTAAACCTGGCGATTCACAGACCTGTGCCTCTGGGGCTAATAATACATTATATGTTAATTTAAAAAAAAAAAACTAAAGAAAAAGTTTGGAAATACTGTGCTCCCTTCATCCGCCCATATACTAAAAAAAAAAAAAAAATTGGAAAAAAATGTTTTTATTTACTCATATTTACTGTTTCAAGTGCCCATCATTTTTCTGTATGGATTCAAATAGAATATTGTTTTCTTTCTATCTGAAAACTTTTGTCAATGTCTTCTGTGCATATCTGCTGGCAATGGATCCTCTCAGCTATTGTTAGTCTGCAAAAGTCTTTTATTTTACTTCAATTTTCAAAACTCTTTTTGCTGGGTACAGAGTTCTAGATTTATGTTTTTGTTTTTGTTTTTTCCTTTCAGGATTTTAAAGATGCCGCTCCATTGTCTTCTGACATGCATGATTACCTAAAGGAAATCTGATGTCAATCTTATCATGGCTGATCTGTGTACATAATGTGCCTTTTCCCTCTGGCTGCTTTCAAAATTTTTCTTTATCACTGCTTTCCGTAAATTTGAGTGTGATGTGCCTTGGCATGTTTTGTCTGTTTGGGTCTCAGTGAGATTACTGGATGGTGAGTATAGAGATTTCAACAAATTTGGAAACATTTTGGCCATTATTTCTTCAAATTGTTTTTCTTTTCCTTCTTCTCTCTCCACTCTTTCTGATAATCTAGTCAAACATAATGTAGGACTCTGTATATTGTACCACAACTTCCTTATGCTCTTACTCTACTCTTGATCTTTTTTATCTCTCTGTGCTTCACTTTGGTTGTCTCTTTTGGTAATTTCAAATTTATAACCCTTTTCTTGTATAGTGTCTAATCTTCTATTAATCCCATTCAATGTATATTTTGGTTTGGATGTTCAATTTTTTAATCTCCAGAAGTTTCACTTGTATCTTTTATATCCTTTCACATTTCTCTTCTTTTTTTTAAGATTTATTTATTTATTTGACAGACAGAGATCACAAGTAGGCAGAGAGGCAGACAAAGAGAGAGGAGGAAGCAGGCTCCCTGCTGAGCAGAGAGCCCGATGTGGGGCTCAATCCCAGGACCCTGGGATCATGACCTGAGCCAAAAGCAGAGGCTTTAACCCACTGAGCCACCCAGGCACCCCCACATTTCTCTTCTTATTAGCATAAGGTTTTTCTCTATGCTTTCAAGATATGGATTATATTTCTCATAAATATTTTTAAATTCTTATCTATTAAATCTATTATCTGTCAATTCTGGGCCCCCTTTTATCCCTCCTGAGTATTCATAGTATTTTCTAGTTTCCTTTAATGACTGATAACTTGTTACTGAATGGTTGGCACTGTGTTTGAGCTTGACTGGATGTACTGGGAATAGGCTAAATACAACAACTAGATTTTGTTGTAGTTGTATTCATTTATGTATTTTTGTATTTATTCTTGGATTCAGCTAGTTACTTGAAATCATATTGATCAGTTTTAAAGTTCCTTATAAGCTTTTTAAAGGTGACTCTAAAGCAGTTTTTAGTCTATAGCTAATTGGGCCCCACCACTGAGGAAATACCCTGAGGTCTCTACATGACGAACTGTGTTTTTCTATTCTGACTGCTTAGAATGAAAACTTATTTCCAGTCTGTGTGAGCTCTGGCTTTCTTTCCCTAACTTCTTTCTAGTTTTTGCCCCTAACCATGGGCACTTTCCTTCCATGCATGCACAGATCAATACTTAGCCAAATACTCTGGGGAATCCCTTGGCAGAGCCTCTCTGCATCTCTTCTCTGGCCCCCAAATGATAAGCACCTTGTCTTCTACAAACTCCAACCTCTGACTCTTTAATTCAGCACAGCTGCTCAGTTCTGTTGAGTTTCTGCTATCTAGCATTATGGACTGAACACTTCCATTAGATAGTAAACTAGGGCAGTCATAGGGCTCACTCCATTCATTTTATTTTCCGCTGGTACCACTGATCTATGTTGCTTGTTTTCCAAAGTGTGGAAATTGCTTTTCATATGGTTTTCCTGTTTCTAGTTATTTAAGGTAGGATGGTAAATACTATCCCTAGTATTCCTTTATGCCAGAAGCATTAATCTTGATGTATCTGGTCTTAATGTAGGGAAAATTGTAACAGGAAATTTCAACCACACCTAATGGAAAAACTACATATCTTCACTGAGGTGTTTTTAACAGAAACTCAAGAGTATTAACTCCAGTTCATACTTTTGCTACAAATATACAGAACTGATATATCTCCAGATTATCTCATGCCAAAGTTGCTGAGACACTGAATGGAAGAAGGACTGAAATTTTCTCTCATTGCTCCTTTGCTTCCTTTCTCTAAGATTATGATGCCAAACTAGTTGCAACAATTTAGTTAAAATCAACATATTATTCAAAGTGTCACCTCTAATTTTTATTGACTATTTCCTTTAAAAAGAAAAAGTATTCACTAAGGTATCACTCATGTGTTAGCACCCAGAAGAACACAAAGGGATGAATTATACACAATATCAACTACAAGGAACTTATGGCATATTATCACTTTAACAGAATAAAATAAACCATATGACAGAACTAGAGGATATTAATATGAGAATACAGAGAAGCTAATTATTACTCTGACTTAGAGACTGAATAGCTAACTTTTACTGAGTTTTTTTTTTTTTTTTTTGGTTAGGCATCTGAAATACCTCATATGTATTATCACATTGAAACCTCAAATATATTCAATGAGGTGGATGCTATTAATATCTCCCTTTTACTCACAACAAAACTATAACCCAGAGAGGGTACTTGCTCAAAAATCACAAATATATGGCAAATGTAGAATTTTAACTCAGAGAAAATCAAGTTCTCAAACATTAATTATAATAGGAAAGGATCCACAAACACTGCCATTGACCTGAGCTTAGAAAGATGAGTTTGATTTAGGCAGGTGGAAAATAAGAGAAAATATTTCAGGCTTAGGAAACAGCATTAGCAAAAAAAAAAAAAAAAAAGTAGTTCATGTGTGTGATTATATGACTGAAGTTTAAGGAAGAATAATGTGGGCATAACACTAGAAAACTATCATGATGACCGTGAAATACCACACAAAAGAGAATTTATTTTCTTGGTAGTTCATAATTATGCATTTATCTAGGTATTAGTTTCTGTGGGGCCAATGTTTAATCTACCATGGTGTGTTGTTGCTAGTGATAAGAATAGCCTGACTACAATTAGACTACTTGCAGTGTATCCAAAAATGGTGGGTTTTCCATAGTAGTGCTAGATAAGTAGTAGTCACACTGAGATGTTTTTTAGTCTGAATATGACACAAGACTTCCCATAGCCTTTCTTGTCTCAGTGTGGACTGTTTCCCAGGGCAATTAGGATCCAAGCATATAAAGCCTACTGTTTTAATCTCATAATAAATCCATCATCTTTCCCTGTTCTGTTTAATAGCTTTCAACCCACAAAAATAAGGGTGCTGTGTATTTGTGCACAGCACTCTGTGGCATGCTAGGCATGCAGCTGCTCTATTTTGTCCATTATAACACATAGGTCTTTCTAAGCATTTAGTCATCAAGGCTTATAGTCACCCTGTAATCAGTCTGCGAGCAGTTGTGTATCACACAATCTGATGATGATCTGGTAAAGAACAGTTTCTAGACATTTCTTCCCAAATGATATCCTTTGTAACTGGAAAATGAGAGTCAAAAGATACTAGCACATTACTAGAATTTCTTTTAGCCATCCAAAATTGCATTGCCTGATTTCAAGCTTTACTACAAAGCTGTGATCACCAAGATGGCATGGTATTGGCATACAAACAGACACATAGACCAGTGGAATAGAGTAGAGAACCCAGATAATGGACCCTCAACTCTAAGATCAAATAATCTTCGACAAAGCAGGGAAAAAATATATACAATGGAAAAAAGACAGTCTCTTCAATAAATGGCTCTGGGAAAATTGGACAGCTATGTGTAGAAGAATGGCTCTGGGAAAATTGGACAGCTATGTGTAGAAGAATAAAACTCGACCATTCTCTTACACCATACACAAAGATAAACTCGAAATGGATAAAAGACTTCAACGTGAGGCAGGAATCCATCAGAATCCTAGAGGAGAACATAGACAGTAACCTCTTCAACATCAGCCACAGCAACTTCTTTCAAGATATGTCTCCAAAGGCAAAGGAAACAAAAATGAAAATGAATTTTGGGGACTTCATCAAGATCAAAAGCTTCTGCAGAGCAAAGGAAACAGTCAACAAAACAGAGAGGCAGCCCATGGAATGGGAAAAGATATTTGTAAATGACAATACAGACAAAGGGGTGATATCCAAGATCTATAAAGAACTCCTCAAACTCAACACACACAAAACAGATAACCATGTCAAAAAATGGGCAGAAGGCAAGAACAGACATTTCTCCAGTGAAGACATACAAATGGCTTACAGACACATGAAAAAATATTTATCATCACTAGCCATCAGGGAGATTCAAATCAAAACCATATTGAGACACCACCTTATACCAGTGAGAATGGCCAAAATTAACAAGACAGTAAACAACAAGTGTTGGAGAGAATGTAGAGAAAAGGGAACCCTCTTACACTATTGGTGAGAACACAAATTGGTGCAGTCACTTTGGAAAACAGTGTGGAGATTCCTTAAGAAATTAAAGATAGAGCATCCCTATGACCCTGCCATTGCATTGCTGAGTATTTACCCCAAAGATACAGATGTAATGAAAATAAAGGCCGTCTGTACCCCAATGTTCATAGCAGCAATGGCCGTGGTCGGCAAACTGAACCAAGATGCCCTTCAACGGATGAATGGATAAGGAAGATGTGGTCCATATATACTATGGAGTATTATGCCTCCATCACAAAGGATGAATATCCAACTTTTGTATCAACATGGATGGGACTGGAAGAGATTATGCTGAGTGAAGTAAGTCAAGCAAGCAGAGAGAGTCAATTATCATATGGTTTCACTTATTTGTGGAGCATAAGGAATAACAGAGGACATGGGGAGATGGAGAGGAAAAGGGAGTTGGCGGAAAATGGAGGGGGGAGACGAACCATGAGAGATTGTGGATTCTGAAAAACAATCTGAGGGTTTTGGAGGGCTGGGGGATGGGAGGCTGGGTGAGCCTGGTGGTGGGTATTAAGGAGCACTGGGTATGTGCACGGAGCACTGGGTATGGGGCATAAACAACAAATTCTGGAACACTGAAAAGAAATTTAAAAAATAAATAAAATAAAATAAAAATTAAAAATTGGTCTATTTCAATAACATAACATATGGCTAAATTATTTCCCAGAACAATGTCACTCAGGCTTGTGGGCTGCCATTATATCTCAAGTTCCAAAAGCAAGGGTAGTCTTGGCAATACAATAATGCAGCATTCTGAATATCTGGTTATGCTAAGAGACCATATCATTTTCTTGCCTTCCTTATTAGACTGTGTTTCTGACATTAGCCAAGACACTATGGGCATTTCAGGTTTCAAGGTTATTTTATATCATTTGGACATGGAGGCAGAATCAATCAATGCCAGCAACCGTCTCTCAAACAATATGTATCTTATAACAATGTCTGTAAACTTTCTGATCCAAATCCCATCAGTCCCTGCTGGGAGTCACTAATGGGTTTTGTCAAAGGCTCTTATCTGTATTAAGTGGGACTTGCAGATTCTTTAAAAGCTACTTCTGAGTCTGGATCATAAGAACCCAAAGCCATTGATTAACCCACTGTTTCTTGCAACTCAGACATAGCCTGATGCGGTTTGGGCCTCCACTGAAATACGGTCTTCATTCAGGCAGTTTTAAGCCTGAGAGCTAGCAATATTTCCAAATGTGGAATATGCATATATAACCATCTGTGATTATCCAGTAGTAAGCAGTGGATCATCCACCTGAACTTGCTCCTCTATTCTGCAGCATTTAAAACCAAGGAGACTGTTCCTAGCTTAAGTCTCTCCCACAACCCATTTTATTAATGGTTCTTCAGAAAACTGTCATACGGATCCATACGGAACACCTTCATACTATATCCCCTGGTTTCAAGAGTTTTTTGGTTTTTCCCTATCACCCAACTCCTAGACTACTTATCTGATTGGTGACCAAAGGCATAGAGATGTTATCTGCTGTGGCAGCATATTTTTCCCCCTTGGTAGTGGCACTGAGGCCAATGGCCATAGCCTAGACCAGCCATCTGACCATAGCACAGTGCTATAATCTGCCCTAATATTCTCCCTTAATTTCATCTTGGTTATGAAAATAATAATAATAATAATGATAAGGATGAAAAATAATCAAGGGATTGAATTTTTATCTTGTTTCTCACTATTTTGTATTTCTCTAAGTATACAGTGAACCAATTCCTCAATAGTCGAGTTGATCACTTCTAAATTTCAGTGGCAACTTTTGCCTCCAGTAGCTGATGGCAGTGTAACCGCTACTTCATAGTATGGGTGACTTGGTGGCTATCCAACTATCAAAAGTTTGTCATTCTTTCTTTTCCCAGACGATATTTTCTCCAGTTTTCAATGAGTCAGGGACAGCAAATCCCACTTCAGATGCCAACTGTATGGCAAGTCCTCCATACCACCTCGGCCTCAATGATTTGCTGAGTCACTGAGCACAAACTCAGAAATTCTGTCATATTCATGGTTTTCAGTGAGTAATTACAGTGACAGTATACTGTTTGACAATGGTATCCACACAGACACACTTAGACTCCCAGTAATAACATACAACAACACATGTATAGTGTTGCCAATCAGGGAAACTCACCTGAACCTTGGTGTCTGGGGCTTTTATTGGTGGTCATTCATGTAGGCAAGCAGTGTCTACATAACCGATCACAACTACTCAAACTCTAGCCTCCCAGAATGAAAACAGGCATTCACCATAAATCATACTTTTAACATAAACTATTAGATCAAACTGGTATTATGTGGCACAAGGCCTCAGTCATACTAAAATGTGTCAGCTTTGAGTAGCCTAGGCCTGCTGAATTAACCCTTTCCTACACATATCTTAGTCAAACTGCTGAAAACTGAAGGTAAAGAAGAGACTTCCAAAAGCAATCAGAGAAAAATGACATATACTATATAGGTGACAAGGATATAGATTACCTGTCTTCTCATCAGATACAATAGAAATCAGACTACAATGGAACTGCATCTTTAAAATGCTGAAAGACAGTAAAAACTGTCAACCAAAAACTCTGTATCTAATGAAATGATGTTTCAGAAAGGATGGGGAATAAAGGCATTCTTGGGGAAATGATAAATCTGATAAAATTTGCCACCATTCAAAAAAAAAAACTTCAGGCTGAAGGAAAATTATACCAAATGGACACTTGAATATACAGAAAGGGAGGAAAAGCATTATAAATAGTAAATATGAGGTTAACTATAAAAGACAGGTTTCTTTTCAGTAAACAGTCCTAAAGATTCAGTAACAGCAGCATTATTTCTCCCAGAGGACGTTTACAAAGAATTAAAAGCAGAATTTCCAAGGAGATGATACAGAAAAAAAGTTGAAAATGTGGGCAATTATAACTAAAAGGGATGAATGACAAGTTTATCAACACCCCTAGCGTAGATCCTTCAGTACTAGATTGAGCAGTAACCTGTGGGTAAGCCTTCAGGCCATTAAGCCCACTTGACACCTAATGACTGGGAACAGGGCATCATCTCTCGTCACACAGAGTATTTAGCAGACTGTATGGCAAAGGCAAAATATGACAGGTTGTTCACACTGCGGTTAACTGATCAATTCTTCTTAATGGTAATCAAAGAGACTTTAATTAATCGTAATACAATTCATGCACAAAAAGCAGTTCTAGTCTAAATCATCCAGAAAACAGCTAATACTATAGTAGTAGAAGTCATATACTCTAATGAAACACATACTCTAAAGTCCAAGGCCTTTACAGTTTTGAAAGAATTCTTCACCCCTCTTTTCAGAGAAAGGGGCTTACTTTTATTTTACACAAAATTCTAACTTTGCTTATCCCTAGCAGAGTAAATGCAGTAAATCAGAAGGAGGAACAGTACCATTAGTAGCTGATACTTACTGAGGAAAAATAGTTGTTTAGAGGCTGTGTAGGCTTAAGAGAGACCATACCCCATGTAAATAAAGGCCATAGGTGAAAAGCTTATAGCTAAAAAATAAAAAAAGAAGAAATCAGAAAAATAATTGTAAAATATTCAAATTTAAGAATTCAAACAAAAAATAAGACCATTTATTGAGGGAGTAAAATATTTTACACTTAAAGAAAATGCTGCAATATCAAAAAAATGATGAAAACCTGTGGTTTAATATTTCAGTTCCTGCAATTAAAGTCAAATGTGATATATTTGAGAAAACAAGTGTTTTACATGTGATAAATATTGCATTTAAATGTATAACCTTCAGTTATTTACAGAATGTACTCATGTGCATTCCCCCAAAGCCAGATGATCCTGTGCTACTCTAATTACACAAATGACCACCTGGCTCACACATGACACATGCATGCATACATATGGTAATACACGCAGAAAAATTCACTGACTCTCAAACCATAATAAGGAAATTTATTCACAAGTTGTAAATACCAATTATTTTCTGGCTCATTTAAAAAAATTCCCCTCTCAAAAAATTATGTCAAATATATCTTTGCATCATATATCCCAGAAAATATGGCAAATGGCAAATATTTTGCAATTAGAGAGGGAAAAGTTACTGAATTTTTAAAGAAGTTGACCATTTTTAACACTAAGAAACCTACTGATCATTTCTGTTTTCACGGCAAAGGAAAATATATCAGGTAACTCCAACCATTAGGGAAATGCTAATGGTTGGTAGGTTACAAATCTGTTAACAGCTCTTTTACCATGACACGAGGGTACACACCGAAGTTTATTTTTGAAAGATCACTAACTGCTTACCACTAGGCCCAGAAATAAACATTTGCATATATGGTCAAATGATTTTTGACAAGTATGTCAAAACAATTCAGTGGGAGAAAAGACAGTCTTTTTAACAAATGGTGCTAGAAAAACTGGATATTCACGCGCAAAAGAAAGAAGTTAGCCCTTACCAAAAATTAACTCAAAATAGATCAAAGACCTAAACATATGAGCTATAACTGTAAAACTCTTAGAAGAAAAATAAGGCAAAAACTCATTTGCCTTATTGGATTTAGCAATGGATTGGATTTAGCCATGATTTCCTGGATACAATAGTGAAAGCACAGGCAACAGAAGAAAAAAAAATAAATAAACAAACTGGATTTCATGAAAATTTCAAAACTGTGTGCATTCAAAGGGCACTATCAACAGTGTTAAATAAAAAGTACCTACAGAATGAGAAAAAAAGTTGATGTCACATATCTGATAAAGGGTTAATAACCAGAATGTATAGAGAACTCCTAAAAATTGCCAAGGAAAAAACAAACAATCCAATTCAAAAATGGGCAAAGGACTTTTAGGGGAATAACATCAAAACCACAATGAGATTCTACATCACAACTATTAGCATGGCTACTCAAAAATCAATCAATAAATAAGTGTTGGCAAGGATGCAGAGAAACTGGAACCCTTGGGCATTGTTGGTGGATAAGCTATCACAAAAAGGAAGAATAACACATGATTCCACTTATATGAGGTACCCAGAGTAGTCAGATTTTAAAAACAAAAAGGAAATGGCTGGGGAGAGAAAAGAATGGGGAGTTAGTGTTTATGGGCACAGTGTTTAGTTTTACCTGATGAGAAAAGTTCTGTAGATGAATGGTGGTGGTGATTCCACAACAATAAAAATGTACTTAGTACCACTGCACTTGAAAATGACCACAATGGTAAGTTTTATGTTACGTGTATGTAACACCCAAAAGAATGGAGCACAATGCAAAGCTTACTATCCAAAAATATCTGTAATCCAAATTCAGCCACAAAGCTGCAAATTTATCATCTTATTTAAGTAATTCTTTACTTATAATTAGGCTCTAGATGCTCTCTTTCCCCCTCTCGGTTCTCGCAAACTTTTTCTCTCTCACCTCTCTACCCTTTGAACTTTTATCATCTTATTTAAGTAATACTTTACTTGTAATTAGGCTCCAGATGCTCTCTTTCCTCACTCTTAGTTCTTGCAAGCTTTTTATCTCTCACCTATCCACCCTTTGCACAAAGTTCCTCTGGTCGTGTGACAGGAAGCAGTTTCTTCACATAATGAAAAATCTCCTCCAGAATTCAGATGTCCTCTGAATTCAACACTGGCTTTTAAGGGAGGTGGGGCTTTCTGCGTAGGGCCCAGAGCATCCCTTGAAAGCCTGGCAACAGCAGAAATGTCTGTCTCAGTCCATCTGACGTAAATCGTGCACAAGAGAGACTGCAAGGTAAACTGAAGTATTTACTTCCTCCCAGGCAAAGTGTGTAGGAAGCCAAAGAAAATCAGGTCACATCTCAGCCTTGCTATTCAGTTTTTGGGCTCCATGTCTATTTCTTGTTGAGCAAAAATGTTAATGCAGAGTATATGCACAGTATAGGTAAGATCTGAGCAAAGCAAAAGTTTCAAGATCAATTCCTATTCTTCCTGATGAATTTAGAGGTTTCCTCTCTTTGGGATCTGGCTTGAAAACAGACCAGGCATTGAACTTTGTTATGCATTTCTCAACATGCTCTTCATTCTGGAACTCCGCAGTAAACACAGAGAAGTTATTTAATTGAGTGGATTAATGGAAACTAGAAAAAGTTTGGGAGAAAAAAGAAAAAAATGCAAACAAGTTTAGAAAACTTTATAGTACGCTGAATTTACGCCCATTGCTGACTACAAGGGAAATTATTATAGGGCAATATGTCCTTTGCTGCTCTGAAAGTACATCATACTAAATTGAATGGCAATTCACATACTAAGAAACACGGTAGCCAATAAACTTGAAAAATGGGGGCAACTTTATCTGCAATAAGAAATATACAAAAAAAGTATCACATTCCATCTTTCAAATTTATTTAATGATAATCATCAATTCTGGCAAGAACATAGAAAAACAGATACTATCACATACTACCAGGGAAGAGGGCAATTTATATTCCTGATTGCAGGGCAAATTGCAGTAAATAAGACCCTTAGAAATGCTCTATTCATTGACCCAGAAAATCTTCTTCTAGAAATTTAACCCATGATATTAATCTACAACATGCCCAAATATTGATGTAAATAAAAGGGGGAAAATGACAGCATATAGGGAATCTGAGTAACAGAGTATAGATAAGCTTCTACATGATGGGAAGATAAAAAAAAAAATCAAATGCATCAGTATCTTTCAGTTGTGTGCTTAGTTAATTTATTTGGAATGGGGGCATTCTTTGGGGGAAAAAGTGTACCTAAACTAAAATTAAATGAAAACATATCATAATTTTTTTAAAGATTTTATTTATTTATTTATTTGACAGAGAGAGATCACAAGTAGGCAGAGAGGCAGGCAGAGAGACAGGAAGGGAAGCAGGCTCCCTGCTGAGCAGAGAGCCCGATGCGGGACTCGATCCCAGGACCCTGAGATCATGACCTGAGCCAAAGGCAGTGGCTCAACACACTGAGCCACCCAGGGGCCCCATAACTAATTTTTATAAAGGTGGTTATTAGGCAAAAATAAAAACAAACAAGCCTGCCAAAATATCCATCAGCTGCTTGGGTTGTTATAAAGTCATGATCTGAAAAAAGGTTTCATAGTTTGAAAAAAGATTTACTCTAGCATTGTTATGAGCTGAATTGTGTCCCCCAAATTAATATGTTGAAGCCCTAAATCCTAGTACCTCAAAATGTGACATATTTAGAGACGGCCTTTAAAGAGGAAATAAGTTAAAAGACTGTTAAGGAGAGCCCTAACCCAAACTGACTGGCGTCCTTTTAAGGGATTAGGACACAGAGAGAGAGATGCTAAGGATGCATATGTTCAGAGGAAAGACCATATGAAGACACAGCTAGAAGGTGGCCATTTGCAAGCCAAGGAGAGAGGCCTCAGGAGAAACGAACTCTGCTGACACCTCGTCTTGGACTTAAGGCTTCTAGAACTGTGAGAAAACAAACTGCTGTGCCACCAGTCTGTGGTGTTTTGTTATGGCAGCCCAAGCCAGTTAATACAAGGATGAATCAGACCTCTCCATAGTTCAGGCGAAGTCTGAATCATTGAAAATATGTAAGTGTAACTTTTTTAAAGTTGAAAAATGCTTTCTAATTATGGTTGTCAATCCATCTACAGTGAAGGACCATTTTTTTAAACATTCCAAATCCACTGCAGACCGATACTTCATAAAATACAAAATCACATGCTTTGATGTTATAGCAACGGCAAACTGCTATAAAAGTTACTCAACATTCTCAAAATCTGTACTACAGTTTTCAGACAAATAGAACACGGACCTACTGTTCCATGGGTTAAGCCACTTCTGAGTAAAACTGGCTTAAAAGTTCATCTTGTCCCACCCCTTTGATTTATAGCTGAGAAAACTGAGGTCCTGAGAAGTTCGACAACCTCCACAGCATCAGGAAGCTTGTTAGATTTCCCTACAGGAATCATGTTTCATTTGATCTTAAATAAGTCACCAAAATCCTCAATCCATTTCCTTCTAGCCATGCTAATATCAGCCTGCTCTCTCCCAGTTTCTCCTCAAAGAGGTATGTGTCCACTCCTGACATCACTAATGCTTAGGAAAACGGAGTCATTTAATTATCTTGTTCAGAAATTCTACCCCTTCTCTCAATAAATTACTTTTGCCACCTGTGAGAGACTCTTGCCTACTGTACAGACACCCTGTTTTCATGTTCTTGAAACACATCTTATTATCAATCCTCTTGTGCAATCTTCTCTTCATTTTCCACCTTTGATTTGCCTGAGCTTTTGTACACTCTCTAAATTTATTCTGTAATCTCTTCCAGCCTCTTCCATTCTGAATGTTTTATATCTTGCATATGCCTCTTGCTCAACCTTGATTACTCTCAGTTCTGCTCCTTCATTTACATGGTCTCTATGAAGTCTGTATTGTGTTTATCATCCAGTTTACCATTCAGCGGTTTGCATGGCCCTGGGCATATATTAATTTTTGTCCTAATGCTTGCCATTTCCCTCTGCATCTTTTACTTCCATTAACATGTCTTATTTATTCTCAATCCTCACAACCTGTATTATTCAAAATATTGATTTAAAGTTTTTAAAACATTTCTGAGGACTGTTTATTTATAACCCTAAAATTATCTCCATTTCTTTTTTTTTTTTAAATTATCATCATTTCTCGCTTGTGAGTAATGATGGTATCTATCACCTTTTTTCCAGTAGTTTTGTAGCTGACCAGTTTATGATGTTAAGCTAGACATTTAAAATCCATGGGCCTTTTTCCTTATCTGTTATATCAAATGGTTGAACTAAATATTTTACAGGTCCCATCTGGCATTAACATTCTGAATTCTAAGTGTTTACTGTGTCATTCATCTATCTCTGAAAGAGATAGCTTAATAAATCATAACTTTTAGAATATTCTATTTTTTCTCCAGCCATTCAATCCTACCCATCTTTCAAGGTCAATATCAGATCTCATAGCTCCATTAAGTCATCCCTCATTATTACAGCTAACACTTATCTCTCCATATTATAATTCCTCAGAAAGTCATGCCTTGTATTGATTATTTGGCATTTAAATAGCAATGTAACAACATTTTAAGTTTACTATCTCCTCAGTGAATATTCTTTGATGGCAATCACTATGAAGTGTGTGTGTATCTATCTATATCTATAATATATAATATATAGTAACAGTATATAGTTTTAGTATATATTACAGTATATATAAGATAAATATGTAATATTTAAGTATATATTATATAAATATATATAATATATATTATATATTAGATTAAAACACAAGAAATTGCCCTTTTTTCTAAGTAAAAAGTGATTGAATATCAACACCTTAATGTTTTCAATCTAATATATAGGTTTAGTTCATTAAAACTCTATTGAGCACACACAACTTGATAGTGTTGACTAATGTTATATACTGCATTTCATTTAATAGTGAAAACAGCCTGTGAGCTAAAGATTGTTGTTTTTTCTTTACAAACAAGGTAACTGAGGTGTGTAAATAATTTTCCAAAATCATATAGTTGAAAATAAAATCAGAAGTTACAATCAAGTCCCCCTGATTCTAGAGTTTTTTCTCAAATTCCCTAGCACGTAGCACAGAACAGGCAAATATTGATTTCCAACTTTGAGAACTGCAATTGTAAAAATGAACAAGCAAACAAACAAAGCCAGATAAACAGAAAAAGAAACCTTTGAATGTCATTTAGTGCTGTACTATAGAGAGTAAACATTTACAAGTTATACTGGTGATTTGGTTCTGACTGACTTTCTAAAAATATGACAAAGAGTTTAACTAAGCCAATAACCACTTTTCTATTGCTAAAGACCTTGAGAGAAATATAATTCAGTACCTCCACTTCCAAATGGTTACATAATTGTTATATTATTCTATAGTTCAGTATGTAGTCATTTAGAAGATAAGCTAGTAGGTCCATAAGCACCAACATAGAAGGATATAGATGATATATTGATGGGTGAGGAAGGAATGTTGTTGAAGAACAAAATTATAATCTTCCATTTAGAGATTTAGAAAATCTATAAATGTGCTTTTGTGGTAACATAAGAATAGATACATTTAATTATATAATTGCATGTACAAAAATATTTGGAATGATATATAAAGTGTTCAGCAAATGGTGCTTGTCTCTGTAAAATTAAAGTAGAAATAGAAAGTAAATGGCAAAGTTTTCTTTTACTTTTTATTCTTCTAGATTGTTTGCATCTTTTTTTTTTTAACAATCATGTTCTTTTGTATAATAGGGGGAAAAAAGAGCAACATTCAATCGATTATCCATTTTAATGATAAATTACCTTCCCTATTAGGAATGTACTATATGGATCATGTAAGTTCCTTGCATTGTAAAAAGTGCATGTTCTAACAGTGACCATAACATAGAAGTCTACACTTGGCCATGTTTTTTTATCTCATGTGTCATATTTCTTATTCCTATCATGATCAATGTCATTCCCCAGTGAACCACCAACAGTAACTCTGCAATGTTCCACATGACTTGCAAAGGGCAGCCTGAAACAGAGCAATGAGAAATTCTACCTATCCCTCTCCTGGGAGCATAATTATCTTTACTACATAGGGAGCATTGATCAATAGATCAATGGGTTTTAAGGATAATTCCTCATAAGTGCATTCTCTTGTATCTTTTAATATTTTTTTCTTTTTAAAAATCATATGATATTTATATTTATGGTATCAACCATTTTGTGGCCTTAACAAAGCATACAATAGGTTGTTCTAAACACATAAGTAGGATCACTAATAATTCCCATGAAAACTGTCTCGCACACTAAAAATGTCCAGTATGTTACCATCACAAATGAAATTTCACCAATTAGGGATGCTTATCTGCTGATAAGGGACTTTCTATAAAGTGAATATGACTTTGAGAATCTGTGAACCTTCGGACATGTGTGTACAATAACCTCATTCAGATAAATATTCTCAAAAGACCGAGCTGGAGGGGGCTTGTTAGAAACAGGTGAGAAGTACAGGCCATGCGACTGAGGGTGTGCCTCTCTGGAATGGAAGGCTCTACCAAGGACTGAGCAGGGCAGAATGAGCACAAAAGGATGTACTTGCAGACAGTCTAGTCATGACCGGATCCGGTCCCCTTTTAAGGCAAAGAGGCCAGGCTTTGTACCCTTTATCAGCCAGTCATCAGCAACAAGTGAAGAGGATATAAATTACAGAATCCTCTGGACTGTGGAGCAGAGCGTTCCCCAGAGAAGTTTAGCTGGTGTTAACCACTAGTCTGGGCACTGGAAGCAGCAGGGGTATGGCCATACTGACTGAAAATGGGATCTGGACCCTCCACCCAGAACACCTGCCACAGCCTTGATGAAGAAAAGGGAGAAACAAAATTGGGGAAATTATGGATTTGTGCACTAAAGAAAGCAACAGGCAGAGACTAGACCAGGTTTTTTTCTCCTCATTAAGAGGTCATTGAAGGGTAAGGCAAAAGAGATCAGGAAGAGGGAAAAAGAGTTAAAGTAGAGTTTAGAGGTCTAAATAGAGATTGTTAACTCATAATTAGTTAATTAAAAAATGTAAATATAGAATTTCATTCTGCCAGTGACTAGATTTGTTTGTTTCATTTTTTTTTCCTTTTAGAACTTAAAGCACTAAAGATTATAACACACTTTCTGCCATCTCTTTTGCTAGGATCACCTTGAAAAACAACCTACAGGAGCATCTGTGTAGTTAGGATTCACTAGACGCCCCATGTTCCTTATCTCCAGGACTACCATAGAGAAGGGAACAGGCCCACAATTTACGGTCTTCACGCTTGTGGATGTGCAAAGACCCTCCTTGATTAATGTGACATCATAAAGCACCACCTGGAAAGAACACCTCAGCCCACTTAAACCTGAAAAATACCTTTTTCAGAAATATACTCACTCCTTTCAGACCCTGTGCTTTTCAGAATGATGTCAACTTATAACAGCTTCTTGACATTAATTACCATGCCATCCCGTAAGCTGAGCTCTCTGTGAAGCAGCCTGAAGCTGTCAGGGAGGGTCACACATTTAATATCCACTTACCTCGACACCAAAGTAATTCGAAAAATGCTCACTTTCAGCTCCTCATTCCTTTTTCAAACATTAGAAGGCAAGTGACCCACCATCCAATCTGCAAATCTTGATTAATTCCTTCCACTTAGCATGTCCCAATTTCTGCCAAGGTATGTGGCCTGCAGATTGACAGCCTCATTAAGGACTTATTCAAGTGCTTGATTATATGGCTTTGGAAGTTCCTTGAGACCTCAGGGTCTGAGGAGTACAGTCTCCCTCCCCCGTCCATTGCACACAATCGCCTGTATCATATCCACAGGCAAAGAGATTTCAGATGGAAGGACAGTCAGTCCCTGCACTGAAGTTCTAGAAGCAGCAATTTCTGCTCTTAAGCTTCCTCTTCAGTAGCACCTGGGTGTGTGCCCAGTGTTACCTCTCTACTAGGGCTGGGTAGAGGAGAACTCCAAGGATAGGCCCATGAAGGGCTCGTGCTCAGAATCTAATCTAGAACCATCTTCCAAGCATGTACATATTAATCAAAGCCAAAGATCAAAGATAGAGTTTAAATGTAACTCAAATGGTTGCAAATTTCCAAGTAGGGTAAATGAGGAAAGAGGCCTATGAGAGAAGCACTGTATTTCTATTTACAAAACAGATCTTGTAGCCCACCAAAAGTTTCCTCCTTAGTAGGTTCCAGATAATCATAGCAATAATTTAATACTGCTAAAATAAAGTTACAGTCTCCCTCCTAAGTAGTGTGGGTCTCCTGTGCTTCTTTTGGGTCAGATATTGGAAATTGGTAGCATTTTTCCAGTGAAACTATGTCAGCATGTTAGTTAAGGTCTTAAAACAACTTGCCTTCATCAATTTAACCGTATCATTGTAAATGCTATTAAGATGTGGAGGTATAAGCTTCAATCCCAGCATTTTAAAATTTAAACAAACAAACAAAAGTTGAGATATAAAGCAGTAATTTTCCCAAACTCATAGTTTAAAAAAAAAAAAAAAAGACTAAGCTGCATTGAAATAGTCTGTCTGATCCTGGAGCAGAACTCATAACCGCCATTCTCTACTCTCCCTTGGAACCACTGCTAACAGAACTAACCTACCAACAGGGCTAGAGTGTCTACCACATACAATGATAGTAATAAATGAATTAGATTTACAAATCAAGATGTCCAAACCTCCTTTTCTCTGATGCCATCCCTAGACTGAGAACAAAACCTCTCTTCCAAATTTCTCACAGCTCAATGCATCCCGGCTCAGCTCAGTAGCCACCTCTTTCTGGAAGCCTTCCTTAACCCCTACTCATCAGACTGGGTTGTGGGGCCCACCTTCCTGCTCCACAACTCTCTGTACTAAACTCTGTTGCCACACTCAGCTCACTGTACTGTGATTATCTCTCCCCTTTTTCATCTCTTCCACCAGACTGTGTGCTTCCTGATGGCAGGGATTGTGTGTTATCCATCCCTTGATCCCCAAGGATTGATGCCAGTAACATACCCCCTGTAACAGACTGATCTGAATGGGGGTGAAGGTTCCAGGGAGAGTGTAGAAATGGGTAGTCTAGACACTGGAATCTCCTGGAAACAGTTTCCCCTAGGGAATCCTGCTTGGTCTTAGACAGGCAAGCCCTTCCATTTCTTCTTAACCTCAAAGATAGCTTTCATCATTCCCATCAGTATTCCTACCCTGTTAGGGGTTTTCTGGTCCCTGTAGTCCTCTTTGGAAGGGTTGCTACAGCAGAGGAAGAAAGAGTAGGGGATGGCATACTGTCTTAATTGCTTCCATGGTGTTTGTTAGAATTAGTCAGATGACCATGCCTAGGCACCACGGGGGTTGGGAAGTCTAGTTCTCCCAAATGCCCACAAAGGAGAGAACTGGAAATACCTAAGCACTGATAGACCCCACCCAAATTCAGAACTTGAACCTTTTCTTGCTTTGTTCCTTTTGAGTGTGCAACCTAAACTTTACATTGTTTTGCAGAAAGCTAGGTAGCTATTAGCTGAAGAAAAAAATCACTGATTATTTAGAGGACTACTTTGGAGCAACATCTATCTACCTCTCTTTCTTCTTGAATAAACTATTAAGATGAACATTTCTTCATCAGAGTGAGGAGAAGGACCTTGAATTGAAGAGACACAGATTGATACTGGTCCTCAATTGGGTCATTGAGAGGTTATGAAACAACAAGTATCAGGGAGAAATGAAATTCCTGCAGCCACCTAAGACAGCCACTTTCATAAAATGCAAAAAAAAAAAAAATCATAAGCTAATCTCATATGGTATTTCAATACTGACAAAGCTTTTTTTAAAAAAGGGGTTGGGGCTTAGGTGCTCTTTTAATTTTTTTAAGGCTTTATTTACTTATTTGAGAGAGAGAAATGGGGAGAGAGAGAGAGAAAGAGAGAACATGCGCAAGTGGGGGGATGGACAGTGGGGGAGGAGGAAAGAGAAAGAATCTGAAGCACCCAGTAAGGAGCCTGATGGAGAGCCTAGGATCATGACTTGAGTCAAAATCAAGAGTTGGATGCTTAATTGACTGAGCCACACAGGTGCCTTTTTATTTTTTCTTACTGTGATGAAAAGAAATAACATAAAATTTACCATTTTGACCATTTAAAAGTGTACAATGTAGTAGCATTAAGTACACTCATGAAATTGTGCAATCACCACTTATCATCACCACTGTTTGCATTAAGCCGTCACTGTTCAGTCCCCCCTTCCCCCAGCCCTTGCAAACCTCACATAGATTTGCCTGATCTGAGTATTTCATATAAATGAGATCATAAAACTTGTGATCTTTTGTTTTTATATTCTTTCATTTAGCATGCTTTCAAGATTCATTCATCTTATACCATGTATCAAGGTTTCATTCCTTTTCACGGCTGAACAATATATTATTCTGTAGGTACACCACATCTTACCTACCTATTTATCACTTGGTGGCCATTTGTGTTATTTCCATCTTCTGGCTCTTTGAAGTTTTTTTTTTTTTAAGATTTTATTTATTTTATTTGACAGATAGAGATCACAAGTAGGCAGAGAGGCAGGCAGAGAGAGAGAGGGAGGAGGAAGCAGGCTCCCTGCCAAGCAGAGAGCCCAATGTGGGACTCAATCCCAGAACCCTGGGATCATGGCCTGAGCTGAAGGCAGAGGCTTTAACCCACTGAGCCACCCAGGCGCTCCTGAAATTTTGCTATCAACATTCAAGCACAAGTTTGGGTTTGGACACCTGCTTTTAATTATCTGGGGTACATGTCTAGGGGTGGAAATGCAGGCTCATATGGAAATTCTGTTTAACTTGTTGCAGATTCCATACAGTTTTTTTTTTTTAACATACATTACTATACTTATTCTTCCCAGTATGTATTACAATCCCCATTTACAGATGAGGCTCAAAGACATTAAGTGAATAGCCAAACAGGGCCTTGATTCACCCTCCTACAGGAGGCACTTTATAAAATCACAGTGCAAACCAAAGTGAGACAGATTTATTACTGGATATATTTTTCATCCACCTTAAAAATAAGACGAATCCTAGAACAGAATATTCCATAATAATGATAGAATACCACAGAATCCAGAATGAGAGAAATCCTTCCTGGCTTCTCCATTCCCTTGCATGCTTCATTAATTTAATATTTAGGCCACCTGCTTTATTAGCTTGAAGGGAATAGCACTATAAAAAATGAAAAACACTCTAGATAAAAACTAGAACTGTTGCATATTTACATACATGGAAGTGATTCTGTCCCAAGACATAGAAGTGGTGGTCTAAGCTGGGATATATAAAATGTCACAAAGTGACAAATGCAAAGAAATGGGTGACAGGGGAGAGAAGTGGAGATACCGGAGCTATAGCCAAAAGAACTTCACCTCTTGCCTTCTTATACTATGCAGTCTATGGCTAAAAAGTTCTGAGCAACTTCTAAAACCTGCCATTTTAATATGTGTATAGTTTGGGTGGCCTAAAACTATTTTGGTTCTGAAAACTGTCTCCTTCTTCCACAGGGTCAAAGTGGTGGGAGGTGGGGCATGTGGAAGCCAAGTCTGCACTTTGGAACCCTCACTGTTGGTCTCAGTTGAATGGAGCTAGGGAAGTTGGGGGCCAAATTCTTGTGCCTAGAAAACTGGCATTGAAATTTGGAAAGTGGTTCAACTCTGCATGTAATCAAGACTATAATGTGAATGAAAACAGGACTGTGAAGCAGCCATATTCTGCCTGTGTATAAAGGAGCAGTTTAAGAAAAAAAGAAAAAAAATACACAGAGAAAGTGAAATGAAGCAGCGGCACAAAAATAAAAAGGGAGAGAGGAAGAGAGCACTATCTTATTTCTAGTCCCAGTCCTTCCCCAAAGACGTAGGACTCTGTGAGAACCTCTATATTCTTGTCATAAATCCCATTTTACTTAAGCCATGTGGCAGACTGGCCAGCTGTTTACCAAGCCATTCCCTCTCACTCTGGGCACACAGCCAAACTCTATTCCCAGCTTCTTCTGCACTTAGTTGTGGCCATGTGACTGGGCCCTAACCAACACAAGGTGAGAGGAAGTGATATTCTCTACTTTAGGCTTGACATTAAAAATCTTCCCCATGATTCTCCACAATTTTCCCCTTCCTCACAGGCCAGTTGGATGCCATCACCCAGAGCAACAGTGAAAAGCCTTGTGTGTAAGATGTCAGAGCCACCTTAGCCTAAGTTTCTGAGAGAATGTATAGAGTAGCCATCCCATCTTTACCAAGGAGGCTTTAAAGCTCAAGAAACAGGGGTACCTGGGTGGCTCAGTGGGTTAAAACCTCTGTCTTCAGCTCGGGTCATGGTCCCAGGATCCTGGGATCGAGCCCCCTATTGGGCTCTCTGCTCAGCAGGGAGCCTGCCTCCCTTCCTCTCTCTCTGCCTGCCTCTCTGCCTACTTGTGATCCCTGTCTGTCAAATAAATAAATAAAATCTTTTAAAAAGAATAAATAAAGCTCAAGAAACATTTCTCTTAGGTCAAGATTTCATAGAGTTGAGGTTTTATTGACACAATATCACGCTTTAGCTAAACTAATACAAGGCAGTTTCAGTAGGTTTTTTTTTTTTTTTTTTTTTTTTAACCTACCATTGAGCAGTCGTAAAACATCACACCTTCCACAGCATCTCTTCTCATTCAGTTACTGCCTGTTGAAAAGGCTGAAGATCTTGCGCCGACAACCGAATGTGCCATGCTCTGGAGCCTACAGCAGAGGGGAGAGGTAAAGGATGTAAACTCCAGGATGCCGAACAAGGCTTCCTCAGGTGACATCTCATGCCCAAACACACTGACTTTGTTGCCAGATATCCTTTGAATGGTCTACCAGTGCTGAAAGCAACTGGCCACAGTCTCAGTCCCCATATGGCTGGGCAAGCTAAAAGCAAAAACCTTTCATGTAGAAACTTGGTGTTTCTATTGAAGTCAGTACAGAAACATGTTTCCCTTCCAAATGGTTCAGGCAGATTTCCAAATTGGCCCAATAACACCCTGTTCAATTACTGGAGTTCCAGCATGGAAGGGACTGACCAAAGAAAATGACTTTATCAAAGAGCTATACTGACAACAGCCATGCCTTCAAGTATTCTGGAAGACAGGTTTGAAAGCAACAGCTCTCTGTGCACAATATACGAATTTCCTGTTCTCCCCATATAAAGCAGTAACTCCTGTGTGAGAGCAAATTTAATGGAGTTTAAGGGCTATTAACAGAGGACATATAAGGCAGATCTTCTTGACATTATTTTACAAACCTAATTAGGCTATCTGGTCAATAAAATGTCTCTAGAAAAGATGTGTTAAATGCAACAGAGCTTGTTTTGAGCTCAAGTACTTGCTTTAAATGGTATGTAGTTTTTGCAATATTTAAAGACATACAAATGGCCAATTGACACATGAAAAAACGTTCAACATTATTAGTCATCAGGGAAATTCAAATCAAAATCACATTGAGATACTACCTAACACCAGTTAGAATGGCAAAAATTAACAAGGCAGGAAACAATAAATGTAGGAGAGGATGTGGAGATAGGGGAACCCTCTTACACTGTTGGTAGGAATGCAAGTTGGTAGAGCCATTTTGGGAAACAGTATGGCATTTCCTCAAAAAGTTAAAAATAGAGATACTCTATGACTCAGCAATTGCGCTACTGGGTATTTACCCCAAAGATACAGATGTAGTCAGAAGAAAGGGCACATGTAGCCCAGTGTTCATAGTAGCAATGTTCACAATAGCCAAACTGTGGAAGGAGCTGAGATGCCCTTCAACAGATGAATGGATAAAAAAGATGTGGTCCATACATGCAAGGGAATATTACCCAGCCATTAGGATGAATACCCATCATTTGTAGCAATATAGATGTAACTGGAGGAGATTATGCTAAGTGGAACTAAGTCAAGCAGAGAAAGACAATTATCATATGGTTTCACTTATACATGCAACATAAGAAATAGCATGAAGGACATTAGGAGAAGGAAGGGAAAAACGAAGGTGGGGAACCAGAGTTAGAGATGAACCATGAGAGACTATGGACTCTGGGAAACAAACTGAGGGTTTCGGGGGTGGGGCGTGGCGGGATGTTTTGGCTGGTGATGGGTATTAAGGAGGACACATATTGCAATGAGCACTGGATATATACACAAACAATGGATCATGGGACACTACATCAAAAACTAGTGAGGTATGTACGGTGACTAACAGAACATAATAAAAAATAAATAAAAATAAATGAGTAGTCTTCATTGTCTATAACTTACAAGACTGAAGGTGTAAGAGCTGAAATTCAGGGGAAACAATGAAAACATATTACTTTCAGGTAATTTTATCAGTCTTTGAAGAACAGGGAAAACCTCCAAAATGTGAGGAAATATTAAGACTTCACTTTGGGATTTGTTTTTTAGCAGCTGTGCCAAGGCCCAGGGAGATTCTGTACACATAAAATCTACTACCACTCTCCCAACTACAGCCCCTTTCTCAAACTCTCCTGATGTCCCCACTTTACCTGAAATATACCATTTTGCTCTTGTCTTCAAAAAAGCCCACAGAATCTGATAAGCTAAATATATGAATAACAAAATTAAGTAGAATATGGTTCTCCCCATCCTTGGAAAAATCTATGTCTTGTAGACATGTGGTGGTGGGAGGAGGTATAATTTCTTCAGCACCTTTTCTGATATCTCAGTATCGTGGTCCATGAAAGGGAATGAATAAGGCGGAAGAAGCCCTGAGCAAGACCACACTTGACTTCTTCAGTTTCCTACTTTAATATTGCACCCTGGAAGGGCACCTGGGTGGCTCAGTCAGTTAAGCTGTCATGCACTCACACACACTCTCTCCCTAAAATAAATATATAAAAGATATATAATATATAAAAGATATATATATATAAATATATACATATAATATATAAAAGATGTGTGTGTATGTGTGTGTGTGTGTGTGTGTGTGTATTCCACCTTGGAAGACACAAAGAACCTCACATAACTCTTTCATTTCATATTTAAAAGAAGACTCTGAAATAAAAACTAAGATTTTAAGGTTAGAGTAGAAAAGGACCTAGCAAAGATCAACTAACTATCCAGTAAGTGGCAGAGAGACGGAGTTTTGATTTTAAGAACAGGGCTTAGTCTGTTGCTCCACATACTCTTTCTAATGTTTACGCCTGTTGATCTAACTTATTCTTTCCACAGGACTTTAATACTAGAAAAATATCATTAGCATTTATTATAGCTTTATAGATAACAGAAATATTTAGGTGGATACTAAGGATACCTGCCGTATGATATAGAGTTGATTCTATAGCTCTTTCCAAAGATTAGTGATTAATAATAATCAACTGTAGTTAATCAATGGCAAACAAGAGCTCACTCATTGTCAAAGTCCTAATTCATACTTATAATTGCTTATGACAACTGATATCAATTCATACTTAGCAACTGCTTATGACACAACACAAAATGCATGCTCAATGAATTTCTTGGTTAACAAAACAGTGTCGGTGTTTAATAGGTTTAACAGGTTAGATGGGCAAAGCCAGAGTAGACATGGCATTCAAATTCCCTGCCCATGCATGTACTCTGCTCTTGCCACTAGAGAACTGGCCCTAGGGCTCTCTGAGTACTCCTACCATACCCACTGCTGGTTGCAACAAAGGGAAACAACTGATTTAAGTTGTGTTAATCAACTTCCCATACTTGCAAGTGGGGTACAGGCCATAGGTGGTTAGCTGAGTATCCTGGGTTTAGAAATAACATAGACCCAGAGGCTGTAGGTACAGCTTGGAGATGGTCATTATGGGTCATGGTAAAGTGAAATGGAAGACACATTCTGTAGAACAAAAGAACATGTAAAGCAAACTGTCAGGGAGGGGTGGACAAGAAGTTATGTGATACCAGACCAAGGAAGATGAGGTGGACTTGGTCTCTGCAGGTGGACACTTCCCGGCACAAGTCTTATGGGACACTCCCAGCACAAGGGTGATCTCCACCCTCGGATTCTGTGAGACGTCCCCCCTGTTCTCTGGTCACAAATCCTCCTCCACCTAAACTGGGTGAGTTTCTGTCCTTAAAATCAACCAAAGGATCATTCAAATCCATGAATATTTTTAGATCCTGTTCCCCCTGTAGGAGTGAACAAGATGTAAGAGTCAAATAGCCTACACTCTTTTGAACGGTGTGCTGGGCACACAATTCTCAACCTCTGTGTCCTAGGAGCTTAGGAGTACTTCTCAGAGGAGTAACAGCTTTATCTAGAAGGTTAGATAATTCCTACCACTGGAATATTGTCTCTACCAAGTGACCCCTTCATGCAAAGTGCTATTGGAGTCTTTTAAAAGGAATGAAACCCAGGAATGGATTGAGTTTGCTGGGGACTGTATAACCGTTTTTTGTGTGGGTTTGTTAAAAAATATGTTTATACTTCTGTCTGAACTGCTCTTTATAATGAGGTTATGGGGGAGATGAACAATAATCTTGACTTAGCTCTTACTACTAAAGTTTGTCAGTATCAACCACAGAAAATAGTTAATGAATAATTGAGTTGATTTGGCTCAATGTGAATCTCCAGATGTATCAGAAAAATGAGAGGTGGTTGGGAGGATGGGGCTCTCATCTTTTATGTTGCCTCAAGGGACAGAGCTGATAGCAGCTGATCTTATCTCCACTGAGTAAAAACACTTTGGAAATGAACAAAACAGTATAGAAACAAAATGGCTTTCACGTGAATTCTTCCCATCACTAAAAATACAAAAGCCAAATAACTCCTTATCAGACAGGTGGCAAAAAGGATCCCTGCAAGAATGAAATCTTTAAATTGTCCCACCCTTCCAATTTAGGAAACCCTAAATTTCCTTAGCAATCCCACCTGCTCTGCAACCCCCCACATCTTATTTTTGACTGCCTTTCATTTACCACCATTAAGTAATATATCATTTAACCATCACAACATTTTTCTCTGGCAGATTATTATTACTTCCACTATATGTATAAGGAATATATGGCTTCTATATGTTAAATAACTTATCAGAATCATCCAACTAACAAGTAGTAGAACCAAAATTTTAACCTGGATCCATAACCACTTACAACTTTGCTATATAATAGGTTACACCTATTACACCTATAATAGGTTATACCAGCAGCACTATAGCTTGTGAGACACCCAGACTCTCAGGTCCTACCCCAGACCTACTAAATCTGTATTTTAAGAAGACTTCTGGTGATCTGCATGCACAGGAATGTTTCAGAACCCTAATTTATAAAAATATATCTTTTAATCCTTCCAAAAGCATTACTGCTAATTAAACCTGCTCTATGGTTCATTCTATCCATAGGACTATCTAATTCTTTGGCTATATATTGATCTTCTCAATTGTACATTAATCATGTTTTTTATTTTTTGTTTGCTTTGACATCTTGAGGCCTTAGTGATACTGGAAGGGACTATTCGTCCTGGGGTTAGCTAGTTCCCAGAGATTGTAAGCACATACCCAACAGCATGCTCTTCAAAACCAAAACAATCAGAGCTCCTAACCTTTACTGGGATTTCACAAGGCTCTCACATGCCAAGCTACTATTCACTTTCCCTAATAAACCCAGTGCCAAGTACCAGACAAGTAGGAGCCACTACATCCCAAGGTCTCTGAAATTATTCAAACTTGCTAATACTAAACCTGCTTTCTTGGTCTTGTCTTATCTTACCTATGGAAACCACCATGAAAGTTCTTGTGCACATTTCCCCCTCACTTCCTCTACTTTCTAACCAATCCTGCTGCTACTTCTTGTTGCCCTGTGTAGCATGTCATGCCTTCTGTTTCCAGGGACCTGTGAGTACAAAAATGTTCTCCTTCATGACAATCATGTCCACGTCTGTATGTCTTACCATACCTGATTAAAACAAATCCTGGGTACATTTTTAAATAGTTAATATAAAACAAAGAGGCAACCATGGAAAGGGAGAAGATATTCACAAATGACACTACAGACAAAGGGCTGATATCTACAATCTATAAAGAACTTCTCAAAGTCAACCCTCAAAAAACAGAAAATCAAGTCAAAAAATGGGCAGAAGACATGAACAGACACCTGTCCAATGACGACATATAAATGGCTAACAGACACATGAAAAAATGTTCATCATCATCAGCCATCAGGAAATCCAAATCAAAACCACATTGAGGTATCACCTTACACCAGTTATAATGGCAAAAGTTAACAAGGCAGGAAACAACAAATGTTGGAGAAGACATAGAGAAAAGGAAACCCTCTTACACCGTTGGTAGGAATGCAAGTTGGTGCAGCCACTTTGGAAAACAGTGTGGAGATTCCGCAAAAAAATTAAAAATAGAACTTCCCTATGATCCTGAAATTGTACTACTGGGTATTTACCCCAAAGATACAGATGTAGTGAAAAGAAGGGCCATCTGTACCCTAATTCATAGCAGCAATGTCCATAACACCCAAACTATGGAAGGAGCTGAGATGATCTTCAACAGATGAATGGAAGATGTGGTCCATATATATCATGGAATATTACTCAGCCATCAGCAAGGATGAATACCCAACTTTTGCATCAACATGGATGGGACTGGAGGGGATTATGCGAAGTGAAATAAATCAAGCAAAGAAAGTCAATTATCATATGGTTTCACTTACTTGTGGAACATAAAGCGTAACATGGAGGACATTAGGAGAAGGAAAGGAAAAGTGAAGTGGGGGAAATCAGAGGGGGAGATGAACCATGAGAGACTGTGGACTCCAAGAAACAAATTGAGGATTTTAGAGGGGTGGGGGCTGGGTGAGCCTGGTGGTAGGTATTAAGAAGAGCACGTATTACATGGAGCACTGGGTGTTATATGTAAACAATGAATATTGGAACTCTACAACAAAAAGTAATGATGTGAGGGACCTGAGTGGCTCAGTGGGCTAAAGCCTCTGCCTTTGGCTCAGGTCATGCTCCCAGGGTCCTGGGACCAAGCCCCGCATCAGGGCTCTCTGCTCAGCAGGGAGCCTGCTTCCCCCTCTCTCCCATTTGAAGGTTTAATTATTTACATTTATTTTATATTGATTTTAGTTTTGGGATTATTGAATAATGCATTATTGATTTTAATTGAGCCAGCCTCTCTGACTAAAGATACTAAAGGCTGAATAAAACAAAAACTGAAATGTGCTGTGCAACATGTACAAAACTAAGGAAGTGTGAAAGAACTTTAAGGTCTCTATCTGGATTCATGTAAGGCAAATATTTTCTTTTAAAGGTTTTATTTATTTGACAGAAAGCACACAAGCCAGGGAGCTGCAGGCAGAGGGAGTAGGGGAAGCAGGCTCCCTGTGGAGCAAGAAGCTTGATGTGGAGCTTGATCCCAGGACCCTGAGATCATGACCTGAGCTGAGGGCAGTTACTTAACTGACTGAGGCACTCGGGTGTCCCAGGCAAACACATTATTTTTTTTAAAGATTTTATATATTTATTTGACAGATCACAAGTAGGCAAGAGAGGCAGGCAGAGAGAGACAGAGGAGGAAGCTGGCTCCCCGCCAAGCAGAGAGCCTGACATGGGGCTCCATCCCAGGACCCTAAGATCATGACCAGAGCTGAAGGCACAGGCTTTAACCCACTGAGTCACCCAGGCACCCCCCAGGCAAACACATTCTATATGAAAGATGGATCTGAGGACATATGTGACCCTGAATGTAAATGTCACGATACAAGCAAAAATTCCAGGTAGTCTTACATACTTTCAAGGCACAGACCTGGAAAGACCCGAGTCAATGTCTCAAACAATAAAGGGGGACACAAGTAATACGTGAATTATACATGGAACAAACAGAAAATTTCATAAGTTTCATAAATGATGAAAAGGAGTAGTAAAGTAGGATGGCAGACCTGAAGGATCTAGGAGGGGTGGAGGGGTCTTCTGAGCTAGGGGGTGGGGGAGGGGCTGTGGACACACCTTGTTTTGTCAACTGTCACCTCCCCCACCCTCAGAAACTCTTTGTGACAGTGCTCTGTGATGTAAGCCTGGGGAGAATATATATTCAGCGTGTGCACAGTATAGGCTGTCTTGTGATTCAGACTATGGAGTTTGAAGACTGGAATGTTCTTTCATTACTGAATAGCAATACCAAACCATGTCTGAGCTTTGGAGACTGATCCCAACTTCACCTTCCTATGTGGGTTGGGATTGCTCCTTCTGTTCCTGTGCTACCTGGTAGGGATTCCATATCCAACTTGGAAAACCAAACCCACCAAAAAGGTAAGGAATCCCAGAGGGAGCGCTCAACACAAATGTTAGAGTTTCAATTTCTAATCCCAAATTTTATTCTTTTAAGAGATTTTATTTAAGAGAAACTAAGAGAGCACAAGTGGAGTAGAGGGGCAGAGGGAGAGCTAAGCAGGTAGTGCAATGTGAGGCTAGATCCCAAGATCCTGGAATCCTGACCTGAGCCCAAGGTAGACAATTAACCAAATGAGCCATCCAGGGAACCTAATCCCAGGTTTTAAAAGGAATTTGGTAGAGTGGGAGAAACACCTAACAGGAAGTCTTAAGAGACATTCACTCCTCTAGGAAAAGAGGCCTGGCAGGGGTAAGGGTTAAGAAAGGACTAAGGTTTCTACTTGAAACTACAGTCTGTATGGATATGGCGGTGGTTCTTGGATAAAATCCCAAACACAGGGAATCTGTAGTCCTGGATTGGGTGATTTGGAGAGGATGAGGTTTATGTAAGAGAACAAAGCTTCCCAGCACTCAACCATATCAAGTCACATTCCCATGTCCAGCATCACTCGATCAAGCCTTCCTTCATGCTGGGCTGATCAGGAGAACACTGCTCAGCCTCTGAGAAGACAGCGGGGTCTGAGCTATGAACTAGGATACAGGGTCCTACCAGAGGCAGCACAGATGTGACTGTTGGGCTTCATTTTTGATGTCCTCATTGAACAAAGGACTTTTGACTGGGAATACCAAGTGGGGACCTCCCAGAGAAAGTCGTCGCCTGAGTTTTTCAAAGAAGTAAGTATTGACAACATTTTATCACCTTAAAAACTGAAAAAAGCAAGGAACACAAAGTTCTATTAAAGTTCTAGAATTCTTGGATAAAGAATGTTTCCATTTCTGAGAGAAGAGTAAGGGTCCCAACCCCCCTCATTCTTTTCATTTTTCTTCTAGTGTCAAGGCAGAGCCAAGAAGAGGAGGAAAGGTGGGACTCTGGAAGGTAAGGTTCTGCCTATTCCACCTGAGCTCTCCAAGGCTGATCCTTGCTCTCCTCTCCAATGAGGGGCCAGTCCAAAATCTCTAAGGATGTAAGCCACTAGATAAACTCCCTCTCAGAAAACAGAGGCCTCAGAGGAGAGGCTCATGGAAATGCAGCCAGAGTGCAAAACCCTTCTCAGATTCCCCGCTCTGACCAGTACTGAGCATGACGCAGTGATGGATCTGGACAATGAGTGCTGCCCAATAGGTGGCCGTGTGAGATGTTGAGAGTCAGAACTTCTGTCTCCTGACTTTGTGAAAACTCTGTGACATCATGGATACTCAGGAGTCTTCCCTGACCTCTCTGCTTCACAGAGTGGTCTGATCATCACATGGATAATTTACATAAAAGTACCATATACATGAAGCAAGATTACTAACCAGCTTCACATCATTAGCCATTTGCCCTCATCTATTGATTATTGGGGCTTTCAGAGTCCAACATCCCAAGGCTGTCCCATAAGGGGACTCCTGTATCTATACCTATGTTTCTACTTTCACTAGATAACTCATTCTCCTGTTTCCCCAGATGACAGATGGTACCAACGGAAAGTGGAGGAGACTCAGAAGCTGATCTCTATTTAAAAAGGTGACCAGTCTTTCCCCTCTATCCTGTTGCCTCTTAGAGCACATATTATGCAATTGCAGGATTCACTGCAGTCTGTCATAGCCATGGGAGGGGGTTGCCTTAGGAACAGATATTGGGGTGAAGGCTGCTGAGTACACTGTCAAGTCATAAAGGTGGGGCATTGTGAAGGGGCATCAGGCTTCAGGTAGCCCCTCCCTTGTCAGGCCTACATGGCCTCCTCCCCTTGTTCTGGTCCTGGCTGCAGTTTTGTACCTCCTGTCTCCTGCAGCCCCTTCGGCCGGCATCATGATACCATCCAGTTTCATCAACTGTTATGTCCAGACCCCTTCTGTGAGGTATGTAAAAGCACAACTGCGGAGATCAATCAACTGCTGTTCCTATAGACCTGGAAGATTCTACTCCCTTGGCTTCCACAGCTCCTGTGGCTTCATTATTCACTCTCTTCTGACTTCTCAGCAGTCCCTACAGGAGAGCTAAAACCAGCTTTGCTGCCTGACCCTTCCTCACCACCAGCCTCCCATCTTCTCACCTAACCCAGTGATCCCCATGGCTGATTTTTTTCCACCCTCACCACTGGGTGATCCTTTGCCACCAGATCCCTTTCCTCCCTTGGATTCCAAATTGCCAATGGACCATTTCCCAGCCCAACACCCTGCCTTTTCACCTCCTGTCCCACCACATCATGCCCATTCAGTGGACCTTAGTGTCCAAACAGAGACAGTGTCTCTAAATACCATCTTCTCTCTGGACCCTACCCTTTCCCAAGACGTCAGTCTCTTACCGGAGTTGTCCCAAAGGGTGAATCCCACTGAGACCTTTGCTCGTCATCACTAATGACCAACACGGTCTGCTTCACCACCGCCAGACTGCAATTTAACTGTGACTCCATCTAAACCGATTTCCATCTCAAGGAAGCCTGTTCCAGAGAGCTCACCCCCACAGAGCTCTGGTGGGTTGTCTACTTATGTCCTAACAATCACAGGCATGGACCCCTCCAGCTTGTCAGTTTTAGACCTCCCTTGGTGGCAAACACATGCCAAAGACTTCTTCCCTTCAACCCTGGCTCCATGTGATTTCCATCAAGAGTTTCTGGCCCTCCATTCTTCCGAGGCTTCTTCCAGGGGAGACCCTGCAGCCAACCTTGTAGAGCCTGGTACCCTTTCACTTCTCAGCCCCGATGCCCTGGCACTTGGAGAGAAACAAGTCCAAAAGAGGTGTGACTTCCTCAGGTGGAAGGAAACAAAGGGTTCCTTTCCAAAGCAAACAAGTGCTGATAAGCATGATTTGGCATCCTCCCTTCCTTTCTGGAGCAGCAAGGACCAATCAAAGGAGCTGCATATGCATCAGCAGCGCCCATATCCTACAACCTTGGAGGAGGGCCATTTACAGCAACCCCCCATCCAGTTCTTCTGGGGTGTCCAAACTCCACATAGTGAGTCCTTCTTCTGCTCCTGATGCCTCAGATAACATTTCGAATGCCTCCCCAGAGCAGGAATGCCCAGTAGTTCCCCATCCACTTCTTCCATCCTTGCCTGAGAACCCACCTCAACTCCTGCCTCAAACCCAGCCCCTACCCATCCTGTATGTCCAGCCCCAAGCCCACCTTCAATCCCTACTCCTCATCCTGCCATCTGGTCCTCTACCCGACATCAAGATCTCTGGAGTATATTTTCACAGACCTCAGAATGAATCTGAGAGTCTCATGTCAACTGAAATGCAACACCTGGAATGGAACGTGTTGCACAAGGTGCAGGAATGTGTGTGGGGTTTGCCCACTATTGTACAAAGATCCCAAGAGGATTATTGTCCTTCAGCTCCTAATCATTCTCCCAAACCCTGGGTCTCCCAAGCCCATATTGCTATCTTTATCCCACATGCACAGTTTCCTCTCAGTGACGAGATTCAGAACAAATGAGAGTCATCTTCAATAGAGGCTCATCCAACACCGGTGGGGCCTGCCCTTCAGGATCTATGACTCTCTCGCACTGATGAGCGGTCCAAGTACTCTTCCACAGCTACCTAAGTCTCAGTAGTATCGTGGACATGCAGGGAACTCTAATAAGAGTGAGATCAAATTAATTATCACTAAAAGTGTGTACATGGAGGACCCAGAAATGCTTCAGCTAGAGTACAGTGACCTGGCAAAGTGCAAAGATGACCTGGAGAAGGATAAAAATGATTCATAGAAAGACAAAAATCTGAAGAAGGAAAATGATGACCTGAAGAAGGATCAAGGATACAACCCGGAGAATGGCCCAAAAGATTATCTATTGAGTGACCCAGTTAGCTCTTCAGATAATGAAACGGGGTTGGATTCTGAGAAAGAACTTAGGGGCCCATCAGTGAACAACTGCATGGTGTCTGTGGAGACTATGGGTCAGAGACAACTGAAAATGCCCCGAAGATACATTTATGCAGAAAGTCTAAGGAAATCAATGAGGGTCAGTTGCCTGGGACTGTGCATAATTCATGGCATACTATGAAGCAGACATCACTTCTTTCTGAGAAATCCCAGACTTAAATAAAAAAGAGTTTGCCACCATCAGAGGTTGAGGACTACTCCCTGAATACCTTCTAAGAGTTTCCCTTTGTTGAACCTAGTGCAGAACAGAAGCTAAAAACTATATTAAAAGATTTCATAAGAGGGTGACTTGGGGCCTTCCCCCTAGGGTCCTTGAATCCATTATCTCTTTAAATTGAGAGTCCACATCCCATTCTAGCCTTTCCTCCTCAACCAATGTGATTTCTGCGGCAAACTGTGAACCTGGGAGCTTCAACTCCCTTGATGGAAGCTTGAAATCTCTCTATGGAGACAAAGCAGGAACAGCAAATTCAGCCCCCATTCCGGATTGTCCTCTCCCTGCCACCTTAACTCTGGGCAAGGAAGAACAGAGAATTCTGAGGAAATCATCCTCTAATACGAACCATCAGTTTACAGAGGATGCTCCAAAAACTAAGAATGGCTGCCAGACTCTTAAATCTGTCACACATGACACCATAGGCAACAGACAGCCCCCAAGGCTGCCTTCAAGGCAAGGTGCATTCAGATGTGAGCCAAAGGATAGGAGTTCAAATTCCGGTGGTAGAAGAGGAGAGCAACAAAGCATAGAGATGAAGAATCCAGAACCTACTGTTGTGCTCACAGAGTCCAGGGAGATATTCAGGACGAAGGAATTTCATACACATCACAACCTAGGATCTTCACAGTCACCAAGACAGTTAGCTCCCAAATTATACAGGGAAATGAGCATCAAGTCAAAATCACCATCCCACCAAACATACCAATTCCGCAAGATCCTAAATCATTGAATCTCAAAAAACAAGTCTTGTATGAGTTAAGGCTTACGCTGGAGGGCAGGGAGCATGACCAGGCACAAGACCAATACACCGGCCTGGCCCCTGCCTCAGATCATTTGACTTAAAAGCTTCACTGACTCATGCCCACGGTGTCTCATGCGGGGACACGAGAGCTTCCCAGGTGCTGTGTGTCCATCCAGAGGACATAGGAATTACTACGCAGAACAGCAGGAGCCCTGGGTCCCTAAGAATGTCTTAAGGAACAACAGCAGGAGCCGTGGGTCCCTAAGCATGTCTTAAGGAAGTGCTAGAATAAGAACACCCCAACCGGCTGCCATGACCCTGAGGCCTCCGGGTTCCAAGACACAAGAGCATGGTGGAGGGGATGCAGGACTGGGAACATCCCAACCGAGAACAGACAGTTTCCCTACTGAAGATGTGGTATTGAAGAAGAGGTTCCCTACTCAGGGCGTGGTATTGAGGGTAAATCTGGGAAGAGAGCCTTCCCAGACCCTATCACAGAAGGGTCAGCTGCTTCCTGAAAGCCTTTCATGGAAGGGTCAGCCTCCTCCTGAAAGCCTTTTCAGTAAAAAAATGAAGTATTTTTTGCAATGGCTTACTCCTGGGATAAACTGCAAAAGGCAGGAAAACTCCAAGGAGAAGCCCAGTCCCCTATCATCTGTGGAAAGCAGAGGCCTGCTTAAAGGTAGAGTTGCCTTTATTGGGATGCCCGAAGCTCAGAAAATCATGACAGCTGTTGGGAAGTTCCAAGAGGAGAGAATGGGGCGTAGGCATGCAATAGGTAGCACGTGCCCTGAGCAGCCCATTCCCTCCCCAACAAAGTTTGGGAAAACTCAGCAGAAAGCACAAGTGCAGGCCCAGGTACAGCCTGTCCCAGGGTTTCCTTTCCCACCTGTAAGGAGACAAATACCAGGTCCTGCCAGCAAGAAGCTGTTTTTCCTGGCCAAGGCCTTACTGGAAGTAACAGACAGCTCAGAAACAAGGACAGACAGCCTCAGAAAGCTGTGGCATTTCAGGACCAGCTTCTGTGTCAGAGGTATCCCCTCTCCATCCCTTCAGGGAGCCTGCGCCCCACCCAAAGACCACCTGGGGGCATCAAGTTGCCCAGTGGCCTCCAGGCACTCTCACCACTCCTAAAGGCACTATGTGCAGAGATGTGTGTCTACTATTTAGACAAAAAACCTCTCCAGAATTTCCAGTGAGAGAGTTTTGGGGGGCATTTCCTACCCCAAAACAATCCCTTGTGAAAAATAAATATTTCTCTAATAAAGTGATGTCTGTTCTGTGTACTGTCTTGGGAGCATGGGTTTTGGGGAACTCAATTCAGCTGTTACTGATTGCTTCCTTCTGCTTCTAAAAGGTGACCAATCTCCTGGACCTCTTGGTAAATATGTATCATGTGCCCCCAAAAGTCCCCAAAAGCCCATTCCCTCTCTGATGAAGTTTGAGGAGATGGGCTCTCCTGTCCCATGGCTTAGACTTACTGAAAATGTATAGTTGCTCACACCTCTCCCCTCACTGAATGTTTTACACCCTTTACAGCAAGTCTTCTATATCTGAGAAGGATCAAAGACAGGTATAGTTTTCAGAAAATAAAGATTAAGCCACTGTTGTTTCTTCACTGTTATTGTATTACAGTAGCTTAATCATTACTTAGAAGTCAGTGATCAGAGGATCCCACAGGTGGAAGAACTCTGAATGGGAGTGTTTTTCAGGGGGCGGGGTATTATTTGGGTTGATCTTGTGCTGGTTGGGGTAGCGTCAAAGAATGCCCTAGAAGATGCTGAAGAATCTGTCCTGTGAGTCACATTAAACTTGACACTGAGGTTTCCCACTGGAAGTGCTTCCCCTCCCTGGGTGTTTCTTTAGGCTGCTGGACTGAGGATGTTTTTTGCAGAACAAAAGCATCACTTAGCTGTTAGTGGTAGGAATGTTGACAAGGCAGCTACCACCTTCCAGGATAAGACACCTTTGAAGAAATGAAAAGATGAAAGAGGAACCTTGCTGGTAGAACCAAAGTTTATGTCTAATCATCCCCTTCTCAGGACCCTGTCCCTCTCTCCTCCTTCCTCAGTCCAGGCACCAACACTTTGAGGCAGACTGGAATCTGGCACAGCCTACTGATGCCTTATACCAAAAAGGCATGGCTCTGTTCCTTGAGTATGCAAGCAATACCTGAAGGCTGTCAGGCATGGCATCCCCTTTGGGGGAAGGTGATCTTGATGCCTGCCTTCCATCCACACTCGATGACAATATATAAGATACGGCCTTTACTATGGCTAGGATGGCGGTTTGCCACCTTCAATATTCACGGCCTTAGTGGAGCCATGGTAGCTATTCCCCAGAAGACGTGCAACTTATGAACCAGAGTTGAGTTCTAGACTGTACCAGGATACAGATGTTTGGGGGCTTATCATGGAACTCCATGGAATGCTTTTTTTTTTTTTTTTTTTTTGAGGCAGGAAAGCCAAGACAGCACACATCCCCACACTTCCAACAGGGCTCTGGAGGGAAGGCAACCCCACCTCAGACTGGGACTCAAAATGGGGTGAGTGTGCTAGAGAACACCTGAGGTAGTCTTCTGGACAGTCTCAGGGCCAAAACACAAAACCAGATGTCCATGACCTCTCTCACTACCATGCTTGTAGCTTCTTGTCCAGGTTATCATTGACCCTACACTATTTGAATGTTGGGGTCACAGAAAGAATGCAGATTTGACACTGTGGAGGCCCTGAGGGGGACAATAGGTGGGATGGGGCCCCGGGCAGGAAACCTGAAGAGGTGAGGAGGGGGTACAGGAGGCTCTAACAGCTATGTGGACAGACCAGCCAGTAACCCAGCCTGCCGGTTCCTACATAATCTCAATTTAGAGTCCATTATGGCCAATCCAGTGCCACCCTGTAGAGCTTATTACCAGGAGTACTTCTGGCATCAGAATCCTATAGTCTGACATTCTGTCCTTCTGCCTCATGCCCCTGTCCTTCCAGCTTATATGTCCCTGTTAGATTTTCTACTCCACATCATCCACTTTCCACTTCTTGCCTATCCAACAAGGCTTTGTTCTTCCTTTCCTCGCTCTCCAAGGTAGAACTGATAGCTTGTCGGGTAACCAACATTTAAAACGCACCAGTGCAGCATAGGATACAGAGTCCATGGTACTGTAACAGTGTTATCTGGTGACATGTGGTAGCTGCAATTGTGGTGAGCACAGCACAGCATAGAGTTGCATACCTGACACTAATGTGATATTGCATCAGCCATTCTTCAGTTAAAAAAAAAAAAAAAACAGGCTCCAGTACAAGTGGACAACATTATTTAATCCCCTTCAGTCCTTCCTGTCTGGCAAAATCTTGTCTCTCTGCCTTTTTTAGAAATGCCTTTCTGTATGTAACTGATTATTGTTGGATTAAATCTCCCACGTCAAAACTGAGTCTACTCACAACTGAGTCTACTGATGCCACATGAAATTCAGCTTCAGCACTATCTGGAAATCATTCGTTAACTCCACAAATACTTATCCAAGACTTACTAACTTGAACAAAATAAATAGAGTTAGATCACTGTTTCCTTAGTACATTCTCTCCTCAGTGTTCTCAGATCTAATTTTATTTTATTTTATTTTTAATTTCATTTGAGAAAGAGCAGGAGCACAATCAGGTACTGGCAGAGGTAGAGGGAGAAGCAGGCTTTCTGCCAAGCAAGGAGTAGGATTCAATCCCAGGACACCAGGGTCATCACCTGAACCGAAGGCAGATTCTTAACTGACTGAGACACCTAGGTATAGCCCTCAGATCTATTTCAAATTTCCTTTACTTTCCTCAAGCTTAGGCCATCTTCACTTGTCCAACAGATGTGCTGGACCACAGCTCACAGAGGAACAAGAAAGCAGTGATAGAGCTTCTCACAAAACAAAACAAAATCCTTCTGCAAAAATCTCCCCATTCTTCATTTTCCTCTTCCTTCCTATTATATGGAAAGAGGTTTCCTTCCCAATCTTAAAGGAAATATACTTTCTGAATGTCTTTATTGAGAGAGCTAACTTCTAGTCTTGATGGACTGATTCGCCCTTGCCAGGTCTCCTTCTGACCCCTCCTCCCTGTCCTTATGAGGCACCCAACATCTTTTTTTTTAATGGCTTTTACTACAGAAACGTTTAACCTTGTCCAAGGACACACAGACAATATAACTTCCCACATATCCACCACCCAACTTGCACTACTATCATTGGGCAGGTGTGATACACTGTGATTAAAATGCAAAAGCCCCTTTAAAACACCTTGCCATCCATCTCTGAGACATATGCTATGTGTCCACGTCAAAGCTCTCACAATTCTTTGATGTTTATCACCTGTGGAACACACTTATTCACAACAGGTATACATAGCATTGGTGACAAAAAGGCACTGGGCTTTAGAGGCTTTGGCAACCAGTTCTGCTCTGCCTTATAGTCAACCCTGAGGAGCCATTTGAGTGAATTCCTCAACCCCACACAAGAAGTAATCTTACGGAGCAAATTCAGGGCTGAATTTCACTGTCCCTTAATCACTCAGTAACTGTAATATGCAAAAAGTAGTATAGAAGAACATTGTATTTGTTGTCAAAGACTTGACACTTTGTGTTTTCAAATATTTAAAGAAAAATTTGTCTTGTTACATTTCAAATAAACTACGGTGTTTCACCTTAAATGAAGTAGATCAAACACTCCCCTCTCTCCTAAATGGCATTAAAAGTAAAAGATCAGATGAAAACTGCTCAATATCTTTAACCAATCAGAAAAATGCAAATTGAAATGACTATTTGCCAAAATTTCACACCCACAAGAATGGCTAAAATAAAAATAATACAAATGTTGGTGGGAATGTGGAGAAATTAGAATTCCCCACACAATGTTGGTGAGAATGAAAAATAGTACAGGTATTCTAGAAAACAGTATGGCAGTTACTCAAAATGTTAGACATAGGGTTAACATAGGACCCAACTGCTCTACTTCTTGGTATATACTCATGAGGAATGAAAACATGGGTCTACACAAAAGCTTGTAAACAAATGTTCATAGCTACCTATTGAAAGGTCAAAAGATGGAAACAAATCAAACATCTGTCAACTGAGAAGTGGGTAAATAAAATATAACATATCCCTATGATATAATGTTTTTTTCAAATAAAAAAGACCAATCCATGCCACAACAGGGATGAACCTTGAAAACACATTAAATGAAAGAAGCCAGTCCCTAATGGATACGAATGACTTCATTCAAATGAAATGTCCAGAATAGGAAAATCTAGAAGCAGAAAGTAGTACATCTTAGAGATGGAGGGAGGAAGGGAGAGGAGAATAATAGCAAAAGGTTGCAGATTTGTTTCTCTTAAGTCATGACAATGTTTTAAAATTAACTGTGGTGATGCATATACTGAAAATCAAGGAATTATACATGTTAAATGAGTGAATTTTATGGTATGTGAGCTGTACTTCAATAAAGCTGTTAAAACAAAGGACTTAAAAATAAATGCTTAAAGAGGACAAGAAGGGGAGCATAAAGGCCAAAGGTGGTCAACACATTTTTGGAAGATGGAAATCTGGTGGAGGACTGGTAACTGACTAGCAGAGCAAACAAAGTACTTGCAAATCAATTCACACTGCAAAACCCAGGAGAGGAGCAACCTGGTGGCACTAGAAAAAAAGGAAATTAGGTGTTCCATGTTAGTAAGCAATGTTGATGTTGAACTTTTGTTCTTTATTGTTTGTTTATAATTGCATATAATTTCATATTGCATATAATTTCTAAAATCTTTTTTTTTTGAGTGGGGGTGCTCTTTGCCAATGCATATACTTTTTTATATTGCATATAATTTCTAAAATCTTTTTTTTTTGAGTGGGGGTGCTCTTTGCCAATGTTGTAAAACCTTGTTGAAATATTAGCATGTTTCAAATGTGCAGAGATGATCCCACATTTCTTGCATTGGACAGAACCTGAGACAACTTTTAAAGTTGGCATTGCACACGTCTGGGGTTGGGGTATGGTGGAGGCAGTAGCTTCTGGAATCAAAGCCAGAAATCTCAAAGGTTGGGTTAAATTCACTTTAAAAATGCATTTGAAAATAAAGTTGTGGAAAAGTTGCATAGATGGAAAAGCCATAGATGGTAAAGCCATATACCCTTTATCCAAACTGACCTATTAAGACTTTGACCTGTTTACAATCTCTCTCTCCTTTTCTCCTTCCCCTTCTCTACATATAGGAAGACACATATATGCATATGAAAATTATGCATACATTCTTGAATATTTGAGAATACATGTCATGCATCACACACTTTCTCCCTGAATATTTCATAGTGTATTTCTTATGAAAGAGAATATTCTCTGATAGCACAGTTATCTCCTTTGGTAAATTTCACATTGATGTAAAACTTCTAACTATTCTCCCACTCAAATTCCATTTTTATCAATTTATCAAGTAATGTCCTCTTTAATGTGTGCATGTGTATGTGTGTGTGTGTGTGTATGTGTGTGTGTGTGTGTGTGTGTGTGTTTGTGTAAACCTCCTTACAGGATTTAGTCTAGAATCACATACTCCATCTAGTTGCTGTATATCTTTAGTTTCCTTTAATCGGGATCAGTTTCTCAGCCTCTTTTAGAACAAGGCCAGGTTTGAAAAATCAATTCGATGTGCCATATTTATAACCCCTACTCACATGGAAATTATTTGGGGTGGAGCTTATCTTGCTCATATTTAAAGGTTGTTTTTATAGTTGTGAGTCCTAGGGGTGGGCTTAAAAACAATTCCAGAAATTCAAAGATATGTGGAGGGATTTTTCTTAAGAGACATACGTCCTGCAATCAAGGGAGGGTATGTGAAGTGGGGCGGGCTAGAAGTATACTTCCCTTTGGGAGGGACAGTGGTGAAGCTGTGGACGCCGGTTAAGAGAGGAAAAGAAGGCTGTCATTACTGGCAAACCCTCCTCATATGGAAGGGAAAGGATTGGGTGTCTAGGGCCAAGACCGATTCATCAGCAAGGGAATGTAGGCAAGTCAAGTAAGGAAATGATACAGGGCTTAATTTCAACAGTTTATAATCTAAATAATGAAGCCATAAAGGTTCTGACTATTAAATGACTAGGTAACATGGGGAGAAGAAATAAATACATATAACCACCAACAAAAATGACATTATCATTTCACATTGGTAGAGATCACAATAAGGTATTTTGGTGAAAAGGTAGAAGCTATGTGGGAAAAACAATTTTCATGGAAGAAATAAACACAGGTGTCATTCAAAAATCCAAAAGGTATTGCTAGGTATAGTTACAGTTGTGCTCACTAGACATTATGCTAGAGGAGCCCACTTCCTAAATCAAGCTGAGTTTGGTCTTCTGTGATGCAGCACACTTGCTCTATAAAATAAAGGAATCTTTAAAAATGTTGGGGGGGAAGAGGGACCTGACAGAGAGGGAAGAGGGAGCAGCAGGGAGAGACACTATACATGTGGAAGAAAACCTGTAGGGCGTGAATAGCCTAAGAAGGTTTTGGGGAAATAAAAGAATCACTAAAAGTTTTTAAGTTGTTTTCCTTAGTTCCATGGATATGTCATGCCCTTGTCTCCCTCTTTGTCATGCTTTCTGTTCCTTGGTACAGGCTATTCTGCTTTCTTGTGCTTTTTAGTGAACTTTTGAATACTTTTTGGTATTCAATACTTGTGGATACTTTTGAGGAGCTATGGGGGTGGGGCTGCTGCTGAGTCTATTTCTGTCTTCATACAGGGAAAAATGCACGAGGGAAAGCTCAGCTGAAGGCAGAGTACATCCTGAGGGTGTAAATTCTGGGGTAGAGCAAACCTTCAGAGACAAATTAAGGTCCAAAGTGAGATCACCAAGCAGTGAGAAGGGTCTCAGGTAATATCAGGATAACAGGGGACCAAGAACATTTCACTAAGGTAAATATATGATATGTGACTAGGTGAAGCAGGAAGGTAGGCTGGAGGCATCTAACAGGCCAGGAAGGATGGACACATCTGCTGGGCTGGATAGTGGGAGAAGGGTTGCATGTGAGTTTCTCTCTCCTGTGCTGTCCCCTCCCCAGCACTCAGGAACATTTGGTATCTGTACTAAAGTCCTGTGATGTGGGCCTGGAATTCTAGTCTAGCACATGGATTCTCCATGTCCAGCTGCCTAAGGCAGGAGTGCACTTGCAATGATGTGAATCATCTATGTCTGAGAAGCCTTACTGCACCATGGCTGAACTCCAATTACACTTGCGAAGTCTTCCCATTCTCACAGGGCAGGTCTGTTGCGGATGAACTCCCTGTTTTTATTTCTCTAAGTTTTTATTTCTCTTTTACTTTTGCAGGATAGTATCACTAGATATAAAATTTTGGATTGGTGGTTTTTTCTTCCAACACTAAACATTTAACTCCAATCTCTTGCTTTCACGGCTTATTATAATAGGTCATAATTCTTATGTTTTTTCCCTCTAGAGGTAGGTTTTTTTATTTACCTCTGGATTATTTCAAAATTTTATCTTTTGTTTTCATACAGTTTGAATATGATACATCCAGGTAAAGACTTTCTAAATATTTCCCTGCTTGGTGTACTCTGAACTTCTACAATGTATCGCTAACCTGTTATTAAGCTTGGAAACTCCTTGGCCATTATTACTTCAAACATTTTTTCTGTTCTTTCTTCTTCTGGTATTCCAATTACATATCATTATACAGTTCTTGGATATTCTAGATTTTAGCATTAAGAAAATTCTTTTCCTCTTTGTATTTCAGTTTGGAAAGTTTCTACTGACATTTATGCAGACTCACATATTCTTTCCTTGACTTTATGCAACCTACAGAGGAGTTAATCAAAGGCATTCTTCATTCATCATACTGCTTTTGTTTTCTAACATTTCCTTTTGATTCTTTCATAGAAGTTCCCTCTCCCAGCTTACATGCATCATCTGCTTTCATATACTGTCTACCTTTTCAAGTAGAGCCCTTAACAGAATAATCATGGTTATTTTAGCTTCTACGTATGAGAATTCTGAAATATGTCATATCTGAATGTACATCTGATGCTTGATTTGTCTTCTCAGTTTGCTTTTCCCTTCCTTTTAGCATGGCTTTTAATTTTTCTTTGAAAGCCAAACATGATGTATTGGGTAATGGGAACTGAAATAAAGAGACCTTTAATGTGAAGTCTTATGTTAATCTGGTTAGGTGTTGGTATGTCTTTAATATTTAGTGTAACTATACATATCAGAGGCTACAGTTTCCTCTAATGTCCTTGTTTTTGTCTCCCCTAGGGTCTTTAGGTTTCCCTAAATCTCCCTAAATAAAACCTATACCTTGCAGCTCTTTTTTAGCTATGATCCTGTTCCTACAACAGAGCTGTCAATACTGTACAGTAAGGTGTCAGGGGAGGGGAGATGATTAATCATTTGTCTTTTAATGGCCTTATGTTCCTGGATTGTGATGTTCACTAGTATTTCAGAAATTTTTGTTTTGTTTTCTTCCACTCTATACATGAGAGAGGAAAGCTAGAGGGGGCTGCTGTAGTGGGGTAATTTACCTTCTCCCATGGGGCATAAAGCTCTGGTAGGCTTTTCCCCGCTGAGCAGACTTCTGTTATGGAAAACACTCTGGGAATATTTCACAATGTTTTCAAAATGGGTTACCTTTTTCCTTTCTCTCTAACACTACACTCCCCTGCCAGAAACAAGAGCATTTTTTTTTTTTTTTTGGTAGCTCATTACTATGAGGACCAGGTTGGGTTCCTGGTTATATAATCCATAAATAAATAGGAGGCCCCCATTAGATTGTGATCCCAGGAGTTTCTCACTCTCATGCTAACCCATATTCATCCTCCAGCTATTTTTCAAAGTGTCTATTTAAGTGTTCCTACCAGGAGAGCTGTGTTGAGCCTCCAGTGCCTTCTGTTTCAAGTAAGCGAATCTTAGGTATGATTTTCTGCACTGACACTCTCGTAAGATTTGAGGTAGTGGTTTGCCACTATGGTTCCAAGAAATGTCATTGTTTTTAGTCCATTCAGCATTTTCCTTCTTTCACAGACTGAAGTGATGACTCCCAGGCTTTTAGATCTGGAGCTAGAAGTTGCCCTTCAGAGAATGACTCTTTATTTTCCTGTCCCTCCTCCCATATTTCTCAATGAGTTTGGAAGGGTCAGAGAAACACCAAAAATGGGAAGTCAAAGGAAATAATAGACATTAACTCCTCTAGGAAAAGAGATCTGACAGGGCAAAGGATTAAGGAAGCACTAAGGATTCTACTTGAAACTCATAGTCTATTTGGCTATGGTGGTGGGTCTTGGGTAAAATTCGAAACACGGGGATTCTGCAGTTCTGGATTGCGTTATTTGGAGAGTATGAGGTCTGTGTAAGAAAACAAGTTTTCCCAGGTCTTGATCATGAGTCACATTCCTATGTCAAGCATCACTCAATCAAGCCTGCCTTCAAGTTGGACTGATCAGGAGAACAGTGATGAGCCTCTGAGAAGAGACTGGGGTCTGAGCTATATCCTAAGATACAGGGTCTATCCAAGAGAGCACAGATGTGACTCTCAGGCTTTAGTTTATGTCTTCACTGAACAAAGAACTTCTGACTGAAAATATCAAGTGTGGACCTCCCAGACAAAATCCTCCTTTGTTTTTCAAAGTAAATACTGAAAATATTTAATCACATTAAAAGTTGAGAAAAGCAAAGAAAACAAAGTTCTATTAATTAAATTCCTGGCATTCTTGGATAAAGAATGTCTCCATTTCTGAGAGAAGAGTGAGAGATGAGTCCCCACCACTCATTCTTTTCCTTTTGCTCTAGCATCAGGACAGAGCCAAGAGGAGTAAAGGTGGGACGCTGAAAGGTAAGGTTCTGCCTATTCCACCTGAGCTCTCCAAGGCTGACCCTTCCTCTCCTTTCCATGAGGGCTCAGGTCCATAACCTCTGAGGATGCTAGCTGCCAGATACAGTCCCTCTCAGAATACAGAGGCCTCAGAGGAAAGGCTCATGGAAACACCGTCAGAGTGCAAAATCCTTCTCAGATTCCCTGCTCTGACCATGACTGAGCATGAAGCACTGATGGATCTGGGCAATGGGTGCTGTAAAATAGGAGGCCATGTTAGACATTAAGATTCAGAACTTCTGAAGTTCTGAGACTTTCTGAAAGATCTGTGACTTCATGGATACTCAACTTCCTCCCTGAGGTAACCACTGACCCATGTTCCACATAAGGTGGTTTTCAGTATCGCATGGGATAGATAATACATACAAAAGCCCATTGTGAATGATCAAATAATGTAAGTCTTATTATCATTGATCATGTGACCTTGTATCCTAATTCTTGGAGCTCTCCAAGTCCAATCTACCAAGGATATTTTTAAAGGACACTCTATTCAGCCTCTTATAAGATCTCTTGCTTCTATCTTCATCATTCTCCTGGTTTCCAAGGGTAGAGAACTTGTCAGAAAGAGGGGAGGCAAGAAAGGTGTATTCTCTTCTGTAAAGGTGAGTAAACATTACCTTCTTTCCTGTACCCCTCTTTTAAGCAGAGTCTATGTATTTCTAGGGCCTCAGGGAAGCCTGGAATTGAGGTGAGATGGAAAATTTTCAGAGTTAGAATTTGAAAGTCTTGGGGATGTTGGTGGGTGGGGGGCAACCTTTGCCAGACCAGACAGGGTCACATATGTTTGTTCAGTTTTGTACCTCCTGTCTCCCACAGCCCCATGGGCCGGTGTCATGATACCATCCACTTTTATCAACTGTTATGTCCAGACCCCTACTGTGGGGTGTGTAACAGCACAACTGCTGAGGTGAATTGGCTGCTGTTCCCAGAGGCTCTGGAAGATGCTACTCCTTCTCTGATACCCTTGGTTTTACAGCTCCTATGACTCACTCATCATTTACTTCATCTCCTAACTTCTCTACAATTGCTCTAGGAGACCTAATACCAGCCTCTTTGTCTGAGCCTTTCCCCCAAACCCCATCCATCTTCTTCCCTAACCCAATGACCCCTTTAGCTGTCTTTTCTTACTCTCTCCCCTGGGCACTCTCTGTCACTAGAGCCAAAAGCTTAGGATTCTTTATTCCCAGGGAACCTTTCCATACCTCTACCCCTTCGACTTCTTTCCTACCATATGATGCTCAGACAACCAGAGGCCACTTTACCTCTGAATACCATCTCTGCTCTTGACCCCACCATTTCACAGGGTATCAACCTCTTACCAAATCTCTTAGACAAGAAATCCCACTGATTCATTTGCTTGTCATCATGCACCACCAATGCCGTCTGTTTCACCACTGTCAGACTGCTCTTTAACTGTGATTCAATCTAAATCAATTTCCATCTCATTGAAACCTGGTCCTGAGAAGTCATCTCCAGATAGCCCTGGTGGGTTGTCTACTTATGTCCTCACAATCAGAGGTAGTGACTGTTCAAACCCATCAGGTTCAGAATTCTCCTATTGACAGGCCCATGCCAAGAACACTTTCCTTTCCTCCCCACGTTATCATACTCCGATTTTCAGCAAGAGCAGGTTTACCTCCATCAATCAGAAACCAATCTCTGGAGAGACTCTGCTACTGAGCACAAGGAGGCCAGTGGAATTTCTTTCCCTGGCCTAACTCTCAGGCCCTCTTGGAGAGAAAAATGAAGAAGGGAATGGATTTCCAGATTTTAGAGAAGAAAGTAAAAGAGGAAGGGCCATTTTCCAAACAAATGTGGTCAGAGTACCAGTGGACATCTTTAGGGAATTTGTTGCATCTGATTGATATACAGGTCACCACAGCCCCCAAAACTGGCTGGAATATTGAAGGCAAACCAGAGCAGCTCTCTGTATATCAATAGGTCCTCCATGTCAAGGCTTTAGCAGAAAACTTGCATCAGAAATATAGCCAGATCTTCCAGGGTCTTCCTTCTTTGCACAATGAGTCCTTAGTATCCACTCTCTTGTTTTCTAGTAGTACTTCCCCACTAGAGTCTCACTTTTCTTATTCAATGGAATTGATAATACCTCTGCCATCAAAATGCAAGCATCTCCACCACTTCCTCATCCAAAACCATTTCCTCTTCCCATTGTACACCCCAGTCCTTGCCTCAGACCGTATTCCCATCCCAGCCCCTATCTTTCGCTCAGGTGGAACACCCACCCCCATTTTCAATCCTGCCTCCCGATCATACCACCTTCTTCATCCCAGATTAGGGACTGTGGAGTATCTTTCCATAGATCCAGGAATGAATCAGACTCTCCTATCTTGACTGAAAATCAACACCTGGGATAGCAAGTATTACAGAAGCAAGAGGAAAGTTTGTGCGCTTTAGTCCCTGTGTTCCAGAAACCTAAAAAAACCCATTGGTCCTTGAGCTTCCAAACTTTCCTTGGTTTGCCAGCCATCCCATGCCTATATACCAGTCTCCATGCTTCCTGGCCACTTTCTTATCATCTCTGAACCCCAGGAGACACTGGAATTACATAGCCCAAGGATGGCAATCCCATGCTGGTACCTCCATGAATGTGGAAATCTAGACTCCCTAGCAGTGATGGAGCTTCAGCGTAAATCATCAGAAGTCTCTCAGGAAAAAGGCAGACAAGTTCACTCATAATTCTCTGAGTTTCAGATGTACCCACAAGGCAAGCTGGAGCTGGACATGAATGCATGCATGATAATGTGAGTTCCAGTAAAAGAGTAGAAATGGAATAGGACAGAGTGATGGTGGAGAAGAATTTAAAACATTCTGCCATGTCCAACCTGCCCAGGGATATATTTGACACCAAGGAGCTCTGTACTCTTCAACTCCAATCTTGGGACACCTTGACAACCAGTGAGTTGGGAAGCTCCAAAATAATAAATGTCAACACGAGTAAGGTAGAAACTGGCCTGACCATGGAACACCCCTCACTAAAAATACTGGTTTCCCAAGATTCTTAACTATCACACCTGAAAAGACAGATCCTGAGTGAGTGTAAGTTTAAACTGGAGAGTGAGGAGCATAACCAGGCTCAAGGATGTCCCACTGACATGCCCCTTCCTTCAGACAGCTTGACTTCCAAGCCTTCCCTGACTCAGTCCCAGAGTGTGTGCAGCGGGGACATGAAAGCATCCCAGGTGCTGCACGTCCAACTGAAGAACAGCACAATGAGCACAGAACAGCAGGAGGAGTCCTTGGACTCAAAGCGGGCCTTCTGTAAGGGCCAGCCTACAAATTTCTCACAAAGTAAAAGTGCAAAGAAAGTGAGACCTCATGATCCCAAAGCAAGAAAATGAAGAAGTGAGGACTCAGGAGTAGGGACATCTGCAGGCAGAGAGGAGAGCTACCATGCTGAGGACATAACATTAGAGAGTGCTTCCCCAACTCTGTCACAGAACGAATAGTTTCCTCTTGAAAGTTACTTCAGAAAAAAAATGAGGCAATTTTCTCAGTGGATAAATTCCAAGAAAAAAACCACATGGCATCAAGAATGTCCCCCTCAAAAAGCCAAGTTCATGTCCACCTTACTGCAGCACCAAGACCCAGTTGAAAGCGTAGCTGCTTTGGGGAGTGATCAGCCTCCTGAAGCTCACAAGCTCACTTCCTTTGGGAATGTCCTAGAAGAGAAGCTGACACATATGTACGAATCTGAGGCCTCAGAGTTAAGCCAGCAGCAGGAGGAACTACAGGTCTGACAAGAGACCTCCCTCCAACTACTGGGCTCTCTCTGACCCACAACAAAAGAAACTGGCAAGTTTCACATCCAGCAGCCAAGAAGCTGCCTGTGCTAACCAGAACCGTCTTACAAGTGTCAGACACACCAGAGACAGGGTCAGACTACCCCAGAAAGCTGAAGCCTTCACGGATCAACTATTAAGTCCGGTCAACCCCCTTCTTCTCTGCCCTCTGGGGAGTATGTGCCTCATCCAAGACTCACCTGAGTACATCAAGTATGCCAGGTCCTTTGGACCACCAGGGGTGACCCTGACGAAAGTATTGTGTTTAATGATTTGACTCTTCTACTCAGGCAGAAAATGCTTCTCCAGCACTTCCAGGGAGAAAAATTTCTGTAAGGAAATCATTCAGTCCTTATTGAGAAAGCTTCACAATTTTCATGACAATATATCCTCTGATGAGAACAACCTTCAGCACAACCAAGAATATTAATCCTCCTCAATAAATGTTTCTTCTAATGAAGAGTTTCTTCTGTGTGCTGCACTGGGACTGGGGCTGGGGCTTGTGCTCAGGGAAAGGAAGCAGTGCATTCGACTCTTAGTAGTTAACACTTTTGGGTTCTACAAGGGCACCAGTCCCTTGTAGAAAGCCTGACAGTGGCCTTCTCAGTTTTATCCTGGGGTCCTTTATTTGGTTCTGCTCTGATGTCCTGTATTTAAAACGTTTACATTTTTGGGGGCGCCTGGGTGGCTCAATGGGTTAAGCCTGTGTCTTCGGCTCAGGTTATGATCTCAGGGTCCTGGGATCGAGCCCCACATCGGCCCCTCTACTCATCAGGGAGCCTGCTTCCCCCTCTCTCTCTGTCTGCCTCTCTGCCTATTTGTGATCTCTGTCAAATAAATAAATAAAAATCTCTAAATGAAATATTTAGGGGTTTTCTTTTATTTTTTTGGTTTTTTTTTTTTTCCATAAAAAGTGTAACGTACTTACTCTGAAAACCTTCAGCCCTTTACAAATAGTGTAAAAACCAATCAAAGTCTAGAACTTGATTTAAACTCTCTTTCACCTGCTTCCAAAGTATTTATCGGGTAGGATACTATGTCAGCTAGGCCTTACTTCCTGGAGGCTACTCAGGCCCAATGATATCATTTCAACATATGAATATATGGGATAGTCTTTGATCATGAAAACAGTGCCCTCAGGGATGTTGCCAGGGACATTGTCCTCCTATATGATGCACCTTCCCAGACATGCAACATTTTACCCCAAGGTTATAGTAATTGAGGGATACTTTAATTATGTATTGCTATGTAATGGATATTCCAAAATTTATTGTGTTAAAAAAATACATACTTATTATCTCATGGCTTTTGTGGGCCAGAAATTTGGGTGAGGCCTACCTGGATTCTCTGCTTCAAGGTTGCATTTAAGGTGTCAGCTGAGGCTACTACATTCTCACTGGAGGCTTGACTGGGGAAGGACCAACTCCTGTACTCAGTCACACAGTTGCTGGTAGGATGCAGTTCCTCAAATTCTGTTGGAATGAGATCCTCAGTGCCTTGCTGGCTCTTGGATGGGGCTCCTTATCACGTGGGCTTCTCTAGCATGGCAGCTTACTTCATCAAAGCAAGGAGAGAGTTTGCAAACAAGATAGAAGTTACAATCTTTTGGAAACCAGTAATGGAAATGACATTCTATTACCTTTCCTTTATTCTATCACTCAGAGGCAAATCACTAAGTCCAGCCTATGCTTAAGGGGAGGTGTAATTACACAAGGGTGTGAACACCACAAGTGGGGATGATTGGAACCTTCTCAGAAGTCTTCCTAATGCAAGGGTTTCTTCTTGGACACCCTATTCAGTTTGCTGAAGCTAAAGTGGCCAAAGTTGCCAGGAGGATCTTTGTCCTCATTCATGTCCAAGTCATCAAGGTCAAAACTGCCTAATGGCTAAATGAAGTGGCACCTAGTAAGTAACCATCAAAGAGATTGGAGCATCCAAAGAAGGAAGGAAAGGTGACATAGAGAAGTCAAGGTAGTTTGGGTTTATCCTGAATGGTTAAGTAAAATAAACCCTGAGAACCACCTGACTTGCCAGTATTCAAACTTGGGGGGCAGGGAGGGTAGCTGGTGTAATATGGCTCATCTGGCTCTATCAGTCTCTCTCTTTTGCCCTAGCTCCCAGACCATAGGTGTGTAGAAGTAACTTTCAGATTCTGTAGACCTAGCTAACATTATAGTGGAAGGGAACCCTACAGGTTGCAAGGTTTAATTTCTGTTCTTGTTAATACATTTAATATAGCACATCCATCATTTCAAATTTAATTCTCATAACTTGAACATCAGAGAGAATGGGTCACTCAACTACTGGAAAAGGCAGTACTAAGGATCTTAGAGGACATGCTCCCATTTGGGGATATTTTTCACATACCTATGTCTTGAAGGCCCTGATGCCTGGGAACTCTGTCACACTCAGGCACCCCTGTTCTTTCTGTGATCCTGGGGATCCTCAGATCACACTGCCTCACCTGGGATTCTGCCTGCTTCAGCAGCAAGTCATCTTTAAGACAGGGACATCACTCACTAGAGCTGACTTCTAAATGTTCTGATTTTGTGTTTTGCTACTCTATCACTTGCCTGTAGCCAGCTGATGGAGGCTCCCTCCCCTCCATGGGATTCCCTCCTTTGCATCTCCTGCCTGGCAGAACATGGTCATTTTTCTATTTGTAGAGTTTCAGTATTCTTTTCTTTGATCTCCCCTTGATTTCGTAGGAGGGTCAGAATGATTTGATAGGTATCTAGCTGAATTCCTGCAAGCAAACAAAACTAAGTTCTCTTACTCCTTTGCCATCTTGGACTGCAATGTAAATGCCTATTTCTTAATCCCCTCTCATAGAAGGGCAATCTGAAGGACAGAGAAGGTAATATATATTTAGGGGGCTAGCATGAAAGTGGGAGCCAGGGATGGAGAGCCCCCTTATACTGTGAGGAAGTATTTGGATGTAAATGACAATAAATATAACTTAAGTGACTTAAAAAAGAGAATCTGTTGACGTACGTACCTGAAAAAGTCTGGGAATAAGGTTGGACTAAGGTATGAGGGTTCATGCTGGGGCTCAATCGATGCCTTCAAGATTCACTTTCTATCCATTTCTTAGCATTCTGGACTGACTTTCTGTCAGATATTTTTTAAAAAATTTTTTTTCCTTTTGTCTTTCTTTTTTTGTTTTCTTTCTTTCTTTCTTTCTTTCTTTCTTTCTTTCTTTCTTTCTTTCTTTCTTTCTTTCTTTTTATTAACATAGAATGTATTATTAGCCTCAGGGGTACAGGTCTGTGAATCACCAGGCTTACACACTTTTCAGCACTCACCATAGCACATTCCCTCCCCAAAGTCCATAACCAACCACCCTCTCCCTACCCGCCTCCCCCCAGCAACTCTCATTTTGTTTTGTGAGATTAAGAGTCTCTTATGTTTTATCTCCTTACCCATCCCATCTTGTTTCATTTTATCCTTTCCTACTCCCCAAGCCCCACACATTGCCTCTCAAACTCCTCATATCAGGGAGATCATATGGTAATTGTCCTTCTCTGATTGACTTATTTCCTTCAGCACAATACCCTCTAGTTCCATCCACATCATTGCAAATGGCAAGATTTCATTTCTCTTGATGGCTGCATAGTATTGCATTGTATGTATGTATACACACACACACACACACACATACATGCGTACATCCACATACTTCTTCTTTATCCATTCATCTGTTGATAGACATCTAGGTTCTTTCCATAGTTTGACTATTTTGGACATTGCTGCTGTAAAAATTCAGGTGCAAGTGCCCCTTTGGATCACTACAATTGTATCTTTAGGGTAAATTCCTAGTATGATTCCTAGGTCATAGGGTAGCTCTATTTTCAACTTTTTGAGGAACTTCCATGCTGTTTTCCAGAGTGGTTGCACCAGCTTGCATTCCCACCAACAGTGTAGGAGGGTTTCCCTTCTCTGCATCCTTGCCAGCATCTGCCATTTCCTGACTTGTTAATCTGCCATTCTGACTGGTGTGAGGCGGTATCTCTTTGTGGTTTTGATTTGTATATCCCAGATGCTGAGTGATGAGGAGCACTTTTTCATATGTCTGTTGGACATTTGGATGTCTTCTTTGCCGAATTGTCTGTTCATGTCTTCTTCCCAGTTCTTGATTGGATTCTTTGTTCTTTGGGTGTTGAGTGATTTTGGATACTAGACCTTTATCTGATATGTCATTTGTAAATATGAGAAGAGGATTTCTGAGTACATTCAAAAGTTCTAAAGAAGTCCTCTTTTTAATCTCCAGACTTTTTTAATCCCTTAGATTAAAAATGGAGGGGGTAATCAGCTGAAGTTACTTTAAAAAAAAAAAAAAAACTTTACTGAACTATAACAGACATAGAATAAATTACACATTTAAAGTGTACAATTTGGGGGCGCCTGGGTGGCTTAGTGGGTTGAAACCTCTACTTTTGGCACAGGTCACGATCCCAGGGACCTGGGATTGAGCCCCACATCGGGCTCTCAAATCAGCAGGGAGCCTGCTTTCCTTCCTCTCTCTCTGCCTGCCTCTCTCCCTACTTGTGATCTCTGTCTGTCAAATAAATTAAAAAAAAATTTTTTTAAATAAAGTGTACAATTCAAGTTCTGACATATATAAATATATGTATATACACACTCCCATGAGGTCATCACTATAGTCAACATAATGAACTTGTCTATCACACTGAAGTTTGCTCATACCCATTTGTAATCCTTCCCTTTCCCTCCTGGTCCTTCTATAAACCAGTGATATGCTGTAACTATAGATTAGTTGATTTTCTAGATTTGTATATACATGGAATCATTCAGTATATACTGTTTTTTTATTGAAAGATATATATGCCATAACATTTATCATTTTGATCCTTTTGAGTGTATACTTCATTGGTATTAAGCACATTCACAAGTGTGTACTATCTTTTATATGACTTGTTTCATTAGAGTACTTTGAGATTCATTCATTTCAATGTTCAATAGTTCACTCCTTTTTATCACTTAACAGAACTGCATTGTATGACTTGTTTATTTATTCACTTATTAATGGGGATTTTGGTTGTTTCCAGTTTGAGGCTGTTATAAATAAAGCTTCTGTGAATATTCAAGTATAAGTCTTTGTAAAGACAACTTTTCATTCTACTATGCAAGTACAAAGGAGTAAAATGGCTGGGGCACATTTTACTTTATAAGATACTGCCTGTTTTTCAAAGTCCGTATAACGTCTTATATCCCCACCAGTGGTGTGTGAGAGTTCTAATTCCTATACATCTTCACCACTGTCTGGTATGGTTAGATTTGCTTTTTCTAGTCTCTCAAATAGTTGTATAGTGGCATTTTATTGTGGCTAAATAATAATCCTTTCAGGTCCTGCTTTTAAGATTTGTTAGATGAGGGGTGCCTGGACGGCTCAGTGGGTTAAGCCTCAGCCATTGGCTAAGGTCCTGATGCCAGGATCATAGGATTGAGCCCCACATCAGGAATCCCTGCTCAGAGAGGGGCCTGCTTCTTCCTCTCCCTCTGCCTGCACCTTGTCCTGCTTGTGCACTCTCTCTCTCTGTGTCAAATAAATAAATAAAAATATTTTTAAAAAAAGATTTGTTAGGTGGAATCAGAATAATGGTCAGTCTAGCGCTAATTATTCCTCAGTGCTGAACTATACCCTTTGAGTGCTCTATACAAAGTCTCATATATCATGAGGCTTTCCAGAGAGGCTGGTGGAACAGGCACTATGCCCAGCCTCACAGAAAGGAAGGTAAAACTGATCCCTGTTATTCTATCTTGGCAGAAAGCTGAAGACTTCAACTGGCTTTTGACCATCTTCTTTAGTAGTTCAGGCCAAGTAGATTCACACCTCACTGTGGAAGGTGAGAATAAAAGGCATCTATTTTCTTGGGTGTTCAATCAAAATAGAACAGAAAACCTCATTTAACATGTTATTACATGTATAAAGGATCGTTCCCTGTGTGTTTTGTTTGGCTGAGTTTCCATAAATAATTTCATATGACCACAGCACAGGGTAATAGTTCTCTAGGTAATGATGATATGTCATGTGCATCCAGTTTATTCTGTCCCATAACTTCTCACATATACAATGACTCCAATATATTTGATAAATTTATTATTCAAACTTGGATAAAATGAGTGTGATTAAAAAGTAACTCTTGAATTGGGGTGAAATGCATGTTTCTAGATTCATTTAGGCCTGGGCTTAAATCCTGGCTCTTCACCTACTCTTGTTAAGCATTAGGAAACTAACTTAACTTCTCTGAACTGACAGGACACCAAGTTGCTTGCAAGTAAGGAAAAAAGGTTCACAATTAGCTAGTTAAATATAATGACATAATGTAATGCACTGTTTTCCATAAAATGTGTATCATGTATTTCCATATAATGCATGTAATGATGCAAAGCAATTAAGGTACAACATATGTCTATTAATATATTAATATATTTTTAAGAAGTATTATTACACAATGGAATAACTTCTTATCACAGAGACTAAGGCAATCCATAATCTCCTGAAACATGGACATTCTAGAACTGTAGAAACTTAGCAGTAAGTCTATATGAGAAACACCTCTCTAGCACTAAGGTTTATAGGTTTAAACATAAGGGTAATCCAAAGGTACTCCAGCAATTTGAACTCTTCTCTCTTTTAATAATGAGCAAATGAAAGATTATTCGATTAAAAAATATATTAGATAAGATTAAATGATTTGTCATTATTACTAAACTGTTTGTACTTGAGTAATCTGGAGAGTTCAATCCTGCAAACCATCTTGCCTTTTAACTTGACTATTAGATTTCCTTTGCTGACTTTCTCACCTGTAGAATGAGTGGTACAACACTCATTCTGAGTGTACCACTCAGGCACGAGTGGTACAACATGTCGCTGTTATGGAAATTCAACACAATAATTCTTGTAGGGGCACCTGGGTGGCTCAGTTGTTAAGCATCTGACTTCTGCTCAGGTCATGATCTCAGGATCCTAGGATGGAGCCCCACACTGGGTTCCCTGCTCGGCAGGGTGTCCGCTTCTCCCTCTGTTCCTCCCTCACCTCTGCCTGCGTTACCCCTCTCCCTCCCTCACTGACCATGCTCTCTCTCTCAAATAAATAAAACCTTAAAAAAAAAAGATAATTCTTATAAAGTACTTAGCATGGTACCCAATAAATATAGGCTATAATTACTTTACATACACTGAGGCATTCACACAACAGTGCTCTAGATCAAGGTAAACTGAGAGCTTTAAAGTTCTTGCAGTGGGATCATCACAAGGTATAGACCAATTCAGTTGCTTCAAATAAATAACCACAGATTAAATAAAGTACCTTCAAAGGTTATATACCACATTGTTAACCTCTTAAAATTGTGGAGTGATATTTATCTGTTTCAAGTAAAAATGTATTCGGGAGCCATTATAAAAAATACTAGTATAATCTTGTTTATTTTACATACTAACTGAAGTCTGAGAAAACCATTGAGATGACCCAAAATTATCAAGAAATTTTATATTTTTTATATTCTGGATTCTTCAGATATGGTTGAAGTCATAATTTCCCAATCAGAATCTAAGTTTCTTGAGAATGTATTCGTTGCTTATTATCACTTATTACTTGTAGGTTAACAAATAAATAAACATGTGCCAAGATAACCAGATCCCAGATACCTTCTTCTTTGCTCCATCTTAAAATATGAGTTGTTAGTAGAAAGAAAAAATCCAAAAAACAAACAACAAAAAAACACTGATTACCTAATTATACACCTCTATATTTAAAATTGAATTTGAAGCAATAGGAATTACTATACCAGCAATTTGTTCTTTGGCACTTCAAACTGATTCCCATCCTTCTAGATTCATCTGGGTGAAATTAAAATTAACTATTTTGATCCTACTTCATTTATCCCTATCTTACCCCATCCTTTGATGGATTATCTATCCAAGAAGTTTTCCCTTTCCTTATGCACTCCAGCCTTTAGTGATCTCCCTCACTTTCAGAATCCTAAAACACGCATGCTCCGTTACACAGTAAAAAAGTCTCCAAAATGTAGGCATTTTTCACATTTCAAAGTTGCTGCTCTGAGAGAGAAAAGCCCTAAAATTAGGGTGAAGCCCTGGTTCAAACCCTGGTCTCACTAAATAGAGGCTGAAGGGACTTGCTACTTGACATCTCTTATCTCAACTTCCTTATAGGTAAAACGAGGATTATGTTTTAAAATTCTGTATCTTGCCATGGTGCCTGAAAATTGGTGTATTAATTGCTTCTTGATTTGACTGATTCAGTGAGTGACTGATAAAATTCCCACCAATAGTAATAATGTTTTACTATTTATTTATTTATTGTGGATGACCCCACAAAATTCCACAATACAAAATGGATGGCCTATAAAGTTTTCTTTATGTGGCTAGTGTGTTGACATATATCACATATATGTCCTGTTTCTTGTCCTGATGCCCATGGACTTCAGGAGAATAATGTATACCTGAGACGGTATGAAAAATTACATGTGTGTACTCACACATGGATCTGACAGAGAGGAGAAATCAACAATGTTGAGAACCATAGTTCTTCTCAGACAATACAAAACCAGAAGTGAGAGAGAGGAAGAGGGAAGGGGAATAACCAGTTCAAGGTTCCAAGGGAGTTGGTGAGGGGGGAGCAGGACTGTTGGTCAAAGAAACAGTGGGTTGGTTACTAATCTAGCTCTGGTTTAGTCCAGACCTAACTAATGAGTCCATGATCCCTCTCTAATTGGTCTAATCAGTCAACCTTGCCTTGTCCACAATGTCCCTACTCCCCACAACAGTGCCTAGAATAGGAATGCACCAATAAACTGCTAAGAATTTCTTTCAGTTTTCTTACCTTATAAAATGAAGCAGATTGAGTAAAATTATCTTTAAGCTTCCTGCCAATTAGAAAACTCTTTTACATTTGAAGCTAATTATTTTATATTTGAAGCTAATTATTTACATTTGAAGCTTTAATTATTTTATGGGAAACAAACAAACATGGAAACTGCTTTTCCCCATGGAGGGAGAATCAGAATTCAACCTCCTATTCCAGGCCCACACTTAACAAGCTTGCTTCTCACTGAAACTCACCTCCAGCAAGTCATTCCTCAGAAAGATGATTTTCATTATTCTGGTCATTATTCTTTAAAGTAAACTACTGACGACAACTTCAAATCCCTGCTTTCTCCTGGGGCTTCCGACAAGGGGCAAGTAATAGATCAGTGCATTAACAAATCAGTATTAGTTGAAGAGTTACTCCTCTCACAGCCAGGTTTTTAACAGGCCTGGATTTAAATGGCATTGCTTTCAAGCACATTTCCTTCATCAGTATTTGAAATTTCAAAGAGCAATCTTTGTCAAGGATCTGAATACTAAAATACAGGAGACCTTTGGAAATGCAATTATTGTTTTCTCCTATAGATAATTAGCAACTGAAAAAAAAAGTTGCTTTGGGTGAGATCCTCTGGGAAAACATCACTGAACACTACTGACACGCTTTGAAAGAATTAGGTGTTCAAACTACCAACAAGGCAGCCTGGGCTCTGTGGTGCTTTTCCAGGAGTGGCGATGGCTCTGTACTAGATGAGCTTCCCAGTGTGACCTCATCAGCCCCCTCTCCACCCACATATCCACATGAACTGCAAAACACTCTATACAACACTGGGGCTTGGGGCTGCAGCCCACTGTAATGAGACAGTTCCTTCTGGTGCACACAAAAGAGCATTAGAAGAATCAAACCTATAAGCTTTCACTGCGTACTTCTCTCAAAAAACTCAAGACAGTTGAAATTGCCTTTAACTAGTCCTGAAACGATAAATACTGCAGCACAAGGTGTTGGTTTGAGTGAATATAAAGGAATTTTCAATAGTTTTAGCTGTTCAAAAATGAAATCAGATGCCTTTAGAGTTGTCTATTAACCAAAGTTGTTCGAGCAAGCCAGGCAGTCTACTATGGATGGGATTCCCACAAAACTTGGGGGGCTCATTATTCAAGGTTACCAGAGCTTTGGGTTTCAACCTTTCTCTAAAGCAGACTTCTTGTTAATTTGCTTCATGGCAGTGACATGGAAATTTTCAGACACAAAGAGGAAGACAATCTCATATAGTATTTATCCTCTAAAATTTGATACCAAATATTTTTATGGTTAGCCCACCATACTTTAGTCCTCTGTGGGACTCTTCCATGGGCTAAGTATCCCATGTGTTAGTACCTCCAGGACTGGACAAATGGAAGAGACATCATGACTTCTTAGTCCCTACGTTTTCACCAGAAGGAAAAAAAAAAAAAAAAGTTACATAATTCTACCAGGGCATAATATGCCCCCTTTAGGGATTTCCCCCAAACTCCCCATCACCCTTTCAAAGAAGAAGGAAAATGAGCGCAATATTGTTGAGTACCAGGAAATACAATAACAGCTTTGGATACCTTCATTTCATTCAAATTTCATTCATAAGAATAACACTTTGAGATAGTTTCAATATGTCCATTTAACAAATGAGAAGTCTCAGGCTTTATTGAGAGATTAAGTCAAATGCACAAGGTCACACAACAAATAACACAAAAGCCAGAATTTAGACTTCCTTCGTTCAGATGCTCCCACCCCGACCTATCTAGAACTCTAGCATATAAAAGTGTGGTCATAAACCAGGAAACAAGGACCTGTGCAACTTTATTCTAACTATGAAATTATTCTTTCAGCAGGCTTTGCAAGGGAGGTATCACTAGAGTGCAAATAACCTAAAGGAAAAATTCTTTTTCCCTGAAAGCTGAAGTGAAAAGAATGTGGGAGAGTGGGGCACTGAATCGTCAGGGAACAGCTCAGCTAAGGAAAGCTCATCCACATCAATCAGCTCTTGGAGTCAGTGCCCTAAGAGAGAACTGACACGAAATTACACAAAAAGTTATGCGGCTCAAGACACTGAAGCTCTTCCTGGGAAGAAAAATCATCTTTCATCCTCAGCTGACCCCATGAAGAAAGGGGGCAGAATAAAACCCAGGAGATGACAATCTGAGGAACTGAGGTGGGGTTTTGGTGCAGTGGGAGTGAGCACGAGATGTATTTAAAAAATGGAACATCTGCATAGATTCTGCTGAAGTTGAAATGAATGTCTCTTGTTCAGCTAGTATTTCAGGGGCTCCTGTGTGCTCCTTGTGGGGGAAATGGTACCCAGATCAATGACCTAGCATCAGAGCAGCTAGTGGTAGAACAGACTACAGAGCAAGACACACCGGCAGACCAGACTCACAGGTAGTTTTGAACATAAGACCTCTGTTCTTGTGCTGGCTGAAGACTCATGAATTTCACAGAACTACAGCTGGGAATTGAAACCAGAGAAAAAAAGGAATGGGGGAATATGCAGCATTCAGTGATAATATCTTGATGGTATTCAGAGGAGAGTTTTTGATATTCTCGACTAAAGCATTAGGGGAAAAAATGAAAACTTGGCCTCTATCTCACACCATACACAAAAGTTAATTTAAGAAACTCTGATGTTTTTAGAGGAAAACATAGAATATTTTGTAAAAAATGAAAAATTGTCTTGGATAGGACACCAAAAGTACTAACCACAAAAGCAAGAGCCAGGCTCAAAATGATGCATATTCTCTCTGATGCCATGTCTAATTCAAGCCCTCCTCTTCTCATGAATTTTTTGGGGAGGGGAAGGAGACAGACACATACACAGTGATTATCTCCTTTCTTTCAATTCCTGTTGTAATTATGTCTGAATTATCTTAAAATTATCACACAGTGCTATCATATTGATTGTGTAGAGTTACTTATTGGCTGTCAGCCCTGGTATGCTGGTAAGAGTTTAGTAAGGGGCTCTCCAGAGTAAAAAGCCCTGATCTGTAATCTTTGCCAATTTCTGTGGTGTAAATACTCCACCGTGGCCTATCTCAAGCCATCAACACGAAGTTACTAGATATAGAGTTGGAAAGAGACCCATACGACTGTGCGTGAGCCAGCACAGCTGGTTGCCACACATCCCTGGTTGCCTGTCTCCCCAGTGAGTCTGAAAGCAATCCCTGGTGGTCTAATTGAATTTAACATGCTTCCTCAGTTTCCTCATTTGGTATAAGTGGGTGTACATACTTAAGAGAGTAACTTCCTCAAGGATAATTCATTCTAAAGCTCTATTTGAAGTTTAAGAAATTAGAGTGGATATTTGCCCAATGTATCTCCAGCAGCCCTAATCTTTTTCTAGAAATAGCCTCCGTTTTCTCTTTTGGATCCATCCATTCTTCATTTTCAACTCATGACAAGCGGGGATACTCACCACTATACTAACGAGGATGGCGGCTCATTTTCAACTCATGGTCCTCAGGTTAAGTTCCCAGGCCAGCTCAGGCGTGGGTCATATGACCAAGACCAATTTGCACATCACATTCTCTCATCCCAGTGATTGGTTCACAGGATTCCCATGTGATCCAATAACAAAAATAAGTAGCAGTGAGGCTTTTGCTGAAAATGCTGTCACATAACTTGACATTTGTTACCGGGACTTGAACCAAAGGAATCAGGAGCTACCAGCATTTCCACCTTGCCACCATGTGGAGCCTGTGAATAATGCAAACCCAATAGAAAGAGAAAAACTAAATGATGAAAATGTTTGAGCTTTAAAGTCAGAAATGCCAAAATTTGCAAAGCTTTAGCCTCAGACCTTTTATTTAAGTAAGCCAATAACTCCCCTGTTTTCTTAAACTAATCTGTGTTGGGTTTTCTCTGACGTACAGCAAAAAAATTTCAGACTGATTGAGAAACATATCCTGATTAATAAACCCTCTATGTTATTAATGCACTGGAACTATTAGCAAAAACTCACAGCATGAAAATACTTTTCTGTAAAGCATTATTTTGACAGTTTCTTACAAAGTTAAACATGCATTTGTCACATGTTCTGACTGTGGTAAGGAGAATGATGTCCAAATCCCCAGAACTATTAGTAGTCACCTTTTCTGGCAAAAAGTGCTTTGAAGAGCACTTCAAGCTGTGGTTAAGTTAAAGATCCTGAATTATTCATGTATACCAATATAATCATAAGGGTCATTCAGGGGAAGGCAAGGAAAATCACAGAAGGAGATGTGACCATAGAGGTAGAAGTTGGAATGATACATGGTCACTAGGGTATAAGGGTAGCCTCTAGAAGCTGGAACAGGTAAAGAAGTGAATTCTTCCCTAGAGCCTCCTTTCCTAAAACTCTGCCAACACAGTTTAGACTTCTGACCTTCCCAACAAGAAGAGAAGAAGCTTATGTTGTGTTTTTTTAAAGTGACTAAATTTGTAGGAATCTGTTACAGCAGCAATAGAAATCTAAAAACCTAGCAATCCTACTTCCAGTTGTTTTACCCAAGAGAAATGAAAACTGATTCTTAAAATATATACATATATATGTATATATGCATATATGCACATATGTATATATGTTTATGGCAGATTGACTCTGAGCTGCAAACTCTGAAAACAATCTAAATGTTCTTCAATTGATTAATAAACTGGGTAGCATTCAACTCAATAGAATACTAAACTACTCATCAAAAAAACTAAAACTACTGATGTGTGTGACAATTGGGCGAACTGCAAATGCGCTGTGTAAAGTAAAGAAGTGAGATTCAAAATGTTACACACTTCACAACTACATTTATAAAACATTCTGGAAAAGACAAAACCATAGGGACAGAGAATAGATCAATGACTGCCAGAGGTAGACAGCGGGGAAATGGCTGATTACCAAGGGGAAGTGCAAGGGAATATTAGGGCTGAAGGAACAGTTCTGTATCCACAGCATGGTGGTAGTTTCACAACTCTGTGCCTATGTCAAAACTCATAGATCTATACATCTAAAAAAGTGAACTATCTTGCATGTAAGTTAAGAAATAAAATTGGGAGATGCCTGGGTGGCTCAGTCTGTTAAGCATCTGCCTTCACCTCAGGTCATTATCACAGAGTCCTGGATCAAGTCCTGCATCAGGCTCCCAGCTCAGTGGGAAGCCTGGTTCTCCCTCTACCTGCCTTTCCCCCTGCTTATGCTCTCTCTCTCTCTTTGGCAAATACATATAAATACATACATACATACATACATACATACATACATACATTTGGGGAAAAAAACTGGTTGGAAGCTAAAAAAAAAAAAAAAAAGGAAGCATCTATATATTTGAGAACAAGTTTGAGATGCTGGCATGAAATTATGTCTGTAGAGTTGTTTTCCTATTCTCATCTCACTCACCTTGTCAGGCTTTCATATCAAACCCCCTTTCTTGACCTTCAACCACCAACTCTCAAATAACTAAACAATGGTATAAAAAAATGTGCTAAACTAAAAATCCAGAGTGTCAAAAGGCAAGTCCCGGAAGGACCCATCATCTCTAGAAGCTCAGCCAGCAGCTCACTGGCCCTTTAAAAATACAGTGCTTAACCAAACTGTGACCCTAAAATGTTGCTTGGGTTTTTGTTCCTATTATTCCCTTATTAATTTTTAAAAGGCAAGCTGTTCCACAGTTACACTGGATTTAAAGTCCCAAAAATAATAATTTTTGTGGTTTTAAGATTTCACAACTTTGACTCCATGAGCATCACCAGAGAAAAACACTGGCACTATCTTTTAAAAAGAGAAATAGAAAAGAAGAGCAGTCTGATAAAAGTGATACAGTGAGGGGCGGGGCACAGAGGGTGGCATATTTCCAGGAGAAGTAGATAGATGCATGGAGTGTTAGTGGGTGACCTCAGGCACGAAGAGGGCAGAGTCATTCTTCTCCATGACCCAACTTCATCTCATATTATTTTGCAACAGTACAGTGCCTCATTTTCTTCACACTGCAGGGTCACAGCTAGACAACAGCAGAGGAAGAAATGAAAAACAAGGGGAAAAGGGTCATTTTTCCAGCATCTCAGAAATGGAGCTCAGTATTTCTATAACATCTTAGTGGTAAGAGACACACAGCCTAATGTTTTTTCATGAGTTCCCAGTTTCTACTGCATGGAAATGTTTTCATATCACTCTTGCCACAAGCCAAAGAAATAAAGGTACTGTCTGTCTTTATCCTAATACCACGAGGTAAAGGGTCTGAAGTTCAGCAGATCCTTAGAGAATTCCAAGATGTTCTATGAGTGATCCAAATTTGGGCTATCTCAAGGTAAGGGATAGTTATGGTTATGTCTCTACCACTTCACTAATTCTTGGCTCAAAAATCTAAAACAGATATCCCTGCTGTGAATGAATAGCTTATAATCTCCAAAAAGAACTCACTTCCCTCTAATTCTATAAACAAGATATTACTTCCTCCTTCTCCCTACCCTATGGATCTCTGTCTTTCCCTCTAGGAAAACAAACTAATGAATAAATAAAAACTCATCCCCCAAGATTTCTTTGCTAGTTACTACTTACCACAAGTATTCTCCTCAACATTACACAGTTTTACAGACAACATCAACTCATTTGTAGATTACCTGAGAGACTGTAGGTCATATCACTAAAATTTCTGAATGATTTCAGTGAAAAATTACTAGTTTCTCCACTGTACATGGAAAAAAGAAATATAAAGGAATGCACACAAACTATAGCAAATCTTATTCTTTTAAACAGAAATAAATTTGAGCATTATTTTAATTTTTTGAGAAGAAAATGTGAGGGAGGAAAATCTTCTGTACTGCTCTTACATTCACAGACTGCGGATCTGTGAATTAGACTAGCAGAAGACAGATTAGTAAGAGAAAAGGCACACGACTTTCATTAATGTCTTGGGTGCACAGGAGTTCACAGGAAAGAAGTGAGACACAAAGTAGTCAGCCTTGGGAGCGTAATACCATTCTAATAAAGGAAAGGGTGTTTGGGCTTCCAATGATGATCAGTTGTAACTATGGGGGAACCAATGGAGGAAGGGTTATTTTGGTAAGGTTGTTTAAGCAGACTCATCTTAGCGTAACTCTCTGTCTCTGTGGTGATGAGTCTCTCACTCCAAGTGGCAGACTTGGGAGTGGCATACTGGGATCCCCTTCAAAAATCTTTTCAAAACATACTATACCCATACAAACCATAACTTAATCTTTAAAAAAAAAAAAAAATCAAACCAGGGTCATCAATAGGAACTCCAATTAATGGACTGTATGATAATATAGATTAGTTCTGATAACTTCCTTCTTCCTTTCCACAGAAACCATGTGAGAAAACAAACTATAGGATTCAGAGTCTTACATACATAAGTGGCATTCTGGAAATGCATGTAACTATGTGACCCTAACCACATCTCTTACCTCTGCTGAGGTTAGTGTTTTAATCTGAAAAAGGATAGCAATATGTTTTTCTCCCAGAAATGCTAATTAAGACTATACAGATGATGCTTATATCATAAAAACTGATAACAGGGAATATGATATATTGATTAGGTCTTAATCACATGATCTACTCCTGAGCTGACCCTAATAAAAACATTTCATAGGCCAGCTATCAATAAGAACAGAAAGTATTATCGTTAAGGTTTCAGACACCTCTGAGGTGTTAGAACTGTCTATATTTACTGAAAATGGGCTTAGAATTTTCTTCTCAGTTTGCTCTGGCACCTGTTTTTTAATGATTTTGTATTTCCTCTTTCACTGTCCAGGTATCAGCTGCTTGTCTGCGTGTGGCTTTGAAGGTGCTTGTGGCAGATTATAATCATTTGTCTTGGGTTTTCACTACAGCATATGCATCTATGTCCTTGCCATAGCCTCGGGGTGGAGAAAGTACTTCCCAACACCTTGACTTTCAGTGTGACCACATGCCTTACATTAGCCATTGGGATATTAGCAGATGTTCTACAAACTTGTGCAGTTTGACCCGCTCACTTGCAGTCCAACCTTTATCATCAAAATAAAGACTCAGGTAGCCATTACAGCAATAAGAGAAATAGGAGCAAACTTTACTTAACCTGTATCTGGAAGCCAAACCCACCTTAGGTCAGCTGAGCCGCAACTAACATACAAAGGCACGAGTAACAGATAAATGCTTTTTAGAAGCCAATGAATTTGGAGTCCTTAGGCATCTTTGTGGTAGTAGTAGCTAACTACATAGGCCCTCAATCTTTAGGTTTTATCTCACTGGATGATTACACACTTCCCAAGAACAATACATTTTTATCATTATTAACATGGCAGCCTCTACTACACTTCCCACATCATACTTATCCCAATGCTACCTTCTTTTATGATGATTCTAATCGCTGGAAGACTTTTGTTTATTTATGTATTTTATTTGAGAGAGAGAGAGAGAAATAAAGAAAGAAAGAAAGAAAGAGAGAACAGAGGAAGAGTGAGAGGGAGAAGCAGTGAGCAGAGAGCATGACATGGGACTCGATCCCAGGACCCTGGGATCATGAACTGAGCCAAAGATAGACGCTTAACTGACTGAGCTACCCAGGTGCCCCTGGAAGACTTTTAAATATATACAATCCTGTTAGAATTGTGTAATTAAGGATTAAACAGGTCATAAGAGAGAACCTGAAGTAGCACTGTCCAGTAGCAATATAATGTGAACCAAATACAGAATTTAAATTTTCTATTAGCCACTTTTCAAAGTAAAAGAAAATAGCTGAATTTCATTCTAATAATGTATTTTATTTAACCCAATATATCCAAGATGTTTTCACTTCAACATGCAATAAAGTTTCTAATGAGATATTTTATATTCATCTTTCCATACTAGTGTATATTACTCTCCTGCACATTCAGAGTAGTCAGATTTCAAATATTCAAAATAGCTACACGTGGCAAGTTGCTTTCATATTGTACAGCACTCAACTGGAGGCTTTCATAAAAAATGAAATGGAAAGACTTGTATGCAGAACTTTAGTGACAACCATTAGAACCACTCACAGCCCTTTCCTTCCGTCCTTCGTCCTTCCTTATTTTTGGACAGCTGGCTGATTTTCCTATAAATAGAGGGCAGCTTGCACTTGGTAGAATTCTGTTCTGACCTCAAACTTGTATTCATCTATCATTTTATTCACGTTTTAATTTTCACTAATTTCTTAGTTTTCCCCCAAAATAATTACCATATTATGGTTTTTCTATGAGCTTTGTTCAACATTATGTGAAGTGAAATTAAATATAAATAATGTACAGTTAACTTCCTGTGCTTTGCTAATAGTATTCCTTTAACCTAGAATATTTTTCCCTCCCTCTCCCCACCTACCCCAGCAAATGACTTCCTCCAGCCAGTTTAACTGCCAACTCATCTCTTGGATTTTTGGCTTTTCCTTATCCCTGCCCTCCCAGACTTTTTCATTTGTTTCTAAGCCCTCAGGGAGATTTGTAAGCTCTTCAAGGAAGTAGCCACTTGAATTCTTTCTAGATTCAAACAGCCTGAAATATCCTATCAAACACCAGATTCTTCAGGTAAATGGAGGCTCAATAATGTTTGTGGACTGACTGATGATCAATGGCCATTGCTAGAGGATTCCCAGTAAGGAAGTCCATGAGCATCATCTATTTTTTTTTTTTACAGCCCTAGTAAACTCTAAATTCAGCTGGAAACATTACCAGTAAAAGATCACATGCACCCACTATCCATGGCCCAAGAATTCTATGGGTGACACCTGAATTTTCTCATTCCTATCCATACACTGTTTGCTGTCAGGGGAGTACAAATGGAAGTCATTCTCAAAAGTTACACAATAGAAGTGATTTTTAATATTCCATTTTAGTTTAATTTCAGAAGGTTCAGAACCTCATTTATTTCTGATTATTTTTAATATTTTGGCTCAGAGATTAATATGTTTTTATCCCCCCTTTCTCTTCTTGATATTGCTTTCTGTAACCATACTGCACTGGTGAAAACTCTAATTAGAGAATAAAAGCATGGGTAAATTATTTTTAATATGACTAAGACCAGACTATCTTCTAATAAAATTCCTTTTGTTAATGAATTTAAAATAATCTCAATAATGATTTTCTACTGAAACTGATAACATCGTTGGAATTATAATGATTTCGTATTTTTCCCATACAAAGGAGAAAATTAATTTTTGATAATGATTTATACTCCTCCCAGATTTAGCATAGATCTACAAATAATTTTTAATAACCAGGTTGTCCACTGAACATAATCTTATAGCAGAAGATATCGGTGCCATGGTAGGGGATGAGGTATGAATAGCTTACAGTGTAAGAAAACCATTCCAAATGCTCATGAAATAAAAAATATTTGACAAAAAAACAAAAAAAGATGAATCTATCAGAAATCATCCTATAACTCCACAAAGAATCAGAGTAAAAAAGATAGTAAGTAAATGAGGATGCTAGGATTCCTTTATTTATTTTACCTTCTATTCTTTGGCCTAATTTTCATTAATATATTTGAACTGTTTTTACTCTATTCCTTACATGGTGATTTTCAGATCTTATTTGGAGTTACAGGACTAGGAAGGGAGAAGTTTAAAGTCAGCAGGAAGTAAAGTATTACTAAAAGGCCTACATATTTTTGGTCAATTTTCAAGGTTCTGTTTTGCATTTAGTAATACATGCCTTCATTCATTCCAATTTCCTCTCTCTCTCTCTCTCTCTCTCTCTCTCTCACACACACACACACACACACACACACCACACACACACCATTATATGTAAGGTGATAGGTTGGTTTTGTAAAAATCAAAGATATTCACATAAAGCTTTTAACCTTCTCATCATCATATTATTATAGTAAGGAAAATAAGAGATGTTGATAAATAATTTTAATAAAGACTTTTTAAAAGACAGGATATAAATGGGATTTTTCCCCCCATGGCTTCAGAGGAGAAAAATATTATTTACCAGGGACAGAGGGGAAAAAAGTAAGGGATTATTAGAATGAAGAATCAGGATCAACTTCAAGGAAGAGGTGGCATTTATTCTAGGGATAAGCATTTAGATGTCCAGAAAGAGGTGATGGGAAGAAAAGGGAAAATACTCCCAGCTTCTGGAAGTATCTATAATCAAGAAAAGATATTTAATAGATGAAAGCTGTCATTTTATTTATTATTCATATGTCAACTCATTCTCTGAAATACTAGAGGCAGTTTGAATACATACGAAATTAATAAAACAAGAATTATAAGGTTAATTCATTAAAAAAAATTAAAGTTTATTGAACACCTCACATGAGCCAGGCTAGTAGAAAAAAAAATCTCTGCTTTCATGTTTACAACTTAGTAGGAGAGACTCACAACAAATAGAAAATAAATACATAAACAAATCTGTAATGCTATGAAAAAATATAAAGCAGGAAAAAAGAGAAAGAGAGTAAGCCATGGAGGGGGTCAGAATAAGCCACCCTAAAATATGCCACTTTTGCATATGGATTTTTGTGAGCTGAATGCAATGAGAATCAAAAGAGGAGAAAGAAGCCTTCATGGTGCTTCCCTTATTGGAATAAAAGCACAAATTTCTGAGAAATGAAGATTGCCATGAATTCACTCTCCTGGCTTTTGAAAGTTTGGGTTGGTTTTTGTTTTGTTTTTATATATTTATTTATTTGTTTATGAGAGAAAGAGAGAGAGCGCGCGAGCAGGGGAGGAACAGAGGGACAAGCAGACTCTCTGCTGAGCAAGGAGCCTGATATGGGACTCGACCCCAGGACACTGAGATCATGACCTAAGCCTAAGGCAGAGGCTTAACTGACTTGAGCCACCCAGGCACCCCAGTTCCCTCTCTTTGGAAAGTTATGGCTGAGAAGAAAACAAAATTTTGGCACTGAGATGGACCTGCACAAACAAACCTTACTAAAATGGCCCCTACCTTCCATTAATTTGCCCCATATATTTACCTTCCAAACAGTCTGTCACACTTGGAAGCCTAAAATCCTGTCCCTCTGTCTTTTCACATCTCCACAATCTACTGCTCTTTGTTAGACATGGTATGTAAGCTCTCAGGCCCAGCTGCTTCTTTAGGTCTTCATTTTTTTTCTAGGAAGACCCCTTTTTCAAATAAAAAACTAACCAGATAAAGTCTGTACACCTTTCTCCTATTAACCTGTCTTTTCTCAGTCTAATTTGCATGGCTTCCACTGGAGAACTGAGGAGAGCAAAGTTTTTTTTTTTTCCCCTCCCCTTACACAAGAGTAGAGAAAGACATGCTATTTTAGATATAAATTGGTCAAAGATGTCTTTCTGTAGAGGCCATTTTTCATCAGAGACTTGAACAAAATGAGGAACTTTTACTGTGTCATGGAATCACCATGGTTGGCTTCTCACATGGCGGCTCGGGGCTCACAGATTGTTCCCAGAAGCCCAAAGCTTCTTAAGAACTACCTTCAAGAGGTGCCTGGGTGGCTCAATGGGTTAAAGCCTCTGCCTTCGGCCCAGGTCGTGCTCTCAAGGTCCTGGGATCGAGCCCCACATCAGGCTCTCTGCTCAGCAAGGAGCCTGCTTCCCCCTCTCTCTCTGCCTGCCTCTCTGCCTACTTGTGATCTCTGTCAAATAAACAAAATCTTAAAAAAAAAAAAAAAAAAAAGGAACTACCTTCAAAAAAGACAAAATTTTGTTTCAACTTCATTGTGGTGCACAAGTAAGTCATCAAGGCCAGCCTAGATTCAAGTAGAAGAAAATGGCAGATATAGCAAGAATCCGTAGAAATCCTTAATCCTCCAGAGTTGTACAAATGTTTCAAATTAGGTTGAGGCATCTTTCCCTAAAGAAATGGTCTACACATCAAGGGTCAGCAAACTATGCCTAAGCAAAATCGAACCAACCAGTGGACCTACCCACCCCACTGACTTTTTTTGTAAATAAAGTGATGTTAGAATACAGAAATATCCATTCATTTACTTATTAGCTGCCTATGGCTGCTTCTCTCCTTTAAGAGAAACTTAAGTAGTTGCAACTGACTTCAGAGCCTGCAAAAATTGAACTGTTTATTATCTGACCCTTTATAGAAAAAGTTTGCTGACCCCTGGTCTACAAGAAAGCAATCATCACATTTCTCAATCATTCCACAGAGATCTCCAGCAATTTTATTTTCAATCTTGGCTACAGGTCCCTAGAAATAATTAACTGTGCTTTGAGTAAATTGAAATTCAAGAAGATTTTGAAAATGTAAACTGATATCCAAGCAGAAAGCAGGTGCCTCAATAAGAAGATAAATATGTTGAAGCAAATCACACCGAACCTGAAGCTAATAGAAGCAGAGCTGAGAGACACAGGTCCTCTTCACACAACCCAGAGAACTGGGCAGCCAAGCCACTACAACCTCCTCAAGTCTCTTTGTTTGTTGCTTAAAATTAAGAAGAGGAAAAATATCTCAAATCTTAAATAAAATGCACTTTCCCTACAGACTGGATATTAACCCCATCAGAAAAGGTCAGACTTCTACAATCATAACAACATTTCAAGAGAGGAAAGTTAGGCTTATTTCAAGATGTTTTCCAGCTCTAAAACAATGTAACCACTGGCTAAACCAAAATCTTAATCACTGGACCTGTTTGGCATCACGCCTCTTTGGCATGCCTCCCTGAGACCTGACAAATCACCCTCACCCAGAGTCAAGAGTATAGCACATGTTAACTCACTCCTGAAAAGTAGAACTGTCATCTACTACACAAGGGTAGGACTCGTGGTTTCATAAGCCAAATGGGCAGTCTCAAGACTATCTCAAAGGAAGTGAAGAGTACAATCTTAACTGCTAGAGCACAGATTTTACAATGGGCATATTACTACTGAATAGTGTACAATGTCAAAAGAAAGTGATAGTACTCTTATGAAATAAGCATGCCATTTCTCCAGATAAAATCATTATTGATTTTAGAAGGCTTCTCACATGTTATCTTCTCACAATGTGAGATTAAGTGTGTGTATGGCAGAGGGAGCGGGGGCCGGGGGGCAGGCAGATGTCGTAAGAATGTTGCAACACAGAGACCAGAGCATCTGGTCTCACCTGTTGTGATGAGCTTCCCTCCGCTGTCTATTCTGGCCAGCTACTATATAGAAATCAAGAACTAAATCTAAAAACAACAACAAAAATCTAAGAGGAGTTGTTATTAAAAGTATGTAATAGGTAAAAATAAAGATTATGTAATAGGTGAAGATATAAGTTCGAAAACAATCAACATTAACAAAGAAACACATAATAACTCCTTTAAAACAATAAATATGTTTTAATATAAAATAAATATAAATAAAGCAAAAAAGCCTTTAGAAACAATAAATATTTTTAAATGTAAAGCATGAATATAAAAATGACCTTAATAAAAATTATGTATGTTTTAACATCAATAATAAAATTCAAAGTAGAGATAACCTAAATTCATAAAAATCTAGATTTCAGTTAGAAAATAGGAATAAAAGATGTTTTGGATTATAAATAATAAAATGAGCTATTAATACAAGTTATAAAAGGTAAAACTGGCAAAGTGAAAAACAAAGGACCTAATACAAGTTAACATGATAAAGTATCAGGAGCAAAAATAAGAAGGGAGCATAAACAGAACTTTCAGAAAATACAGGGAAAGATAGTGCGTATAAGAAACTTGAAAAGTTAGCAACATCCTGAAATGGGCTAAGAATAGCCAAAAAAGAACAATTAAAATGGCATGCATTTATTTGTTAACAGTACTCAATTCCAGGACTATAAAATTCTTTATTAAAAATAAAAATAAGGGGGCGCCTGGGTGGCTCAGTCGGTTAAGCGTCTGCCTTCAGCTCCGGTCATGATCCTAGGGTCCTGGGATCAAGCCCCACATCAGGCTCTGTGCTCAGCAGGGAGCCTGCCTCCCCCTCCCTCTCTCTGCCTCTCTGCTACTTGTGATCTCTGTCTCTTCTCTGTCAAATAAGTAAATAAAATCTTTTTAAAAAATAAAAGTAAAAAATAAAAATAAGCACCCTGAAAGCAACACTCACCTGGAAAAAAACAAGTGGTGGAACTCCTTTTAAGATGAAAATATCAGGCGCCTGGGTGGCTCAGTGGGTTAAGCCTCTGCCTTCAGCTCAGGTCATGATCTCGGGGTCCTGGGGTTGAGCCCCGCATTGGGCTTTCTGCTCGGCGGGGAGCCTGCTTCCCCCTGTCTCTCTGCCTGCCTCTCTGCCTACTTGTGATTTCTCTCTCTGTGTGTCACATAAATAAATAAAATCTTAAAAAAAAAAAATGAAAATATCAGCATGCCCTGTGGAGAACTTTGCAGAGCCTGAACGGCTGGGAGAAAGATCAGAATGAGAAGCCCTTCCCTCCTACATCTCATGTATGCCCAAGCCCCAGCTCAGCTCCTAAATGATCTGTGTGGTGAGCAGCTTGGCTTGCTAGCCACAGTAATGCATGAAGGTAAACAGTGGGAAATCAGGGCAGAAACATATGATGAGAAAGACTATTTAAAGGTACTTTAAATGCCATACTGTTTCACGGTGTTTTCCAAACATGAGCATTCAGTAAACTAACAGGTTCAATCTGGAGATTTTGATTCATAAATCTGGGGAGGGAAGGATGGGGAGAAGAAAGGAGAAGAGAGAGGATGGGGAGTGGGGAGGGTAGATGCTTGTGATTTTCTCTTAGGACCTTCTCAAACAGGTTCCAACCCTTTTAAAAAGTCTTCCCCGTTCCAAGTAAATTTGACATTTTTCCAAGTTTTAGAAATAATGATTTATGATCTTGAGGCAACTGAGAATTTTCAAGATCCAGGTATCATTTCCAAAACACAGTTGAGAAAAATGCTTTGAATGGTAGCAGGTCAGAGTTACACAAACCCAGTAAAAGGTGCAGCCAAGTAGGAAGGATGCTGGGAACCTGTCGCTTTCATATGAAACTCAACTGTTTTTAATGCTCTTTGCTACTGCCAAGAACCACCGAATTAAGAAGAAGCCATGAATATATGTGTCACTGGTGGCTTTTAAGTATCAGAACATTGCCAAAATAAACAGCAAGGGTCCTTTGATATTCATATTTCTCAGGGATCAAATGTATGTACCCCAAGCCATATCTACCTCCTTTGAGACACTGAAAGGATAAAAATTAAGATGATTCAAGGCCTTTTCTTCTCAACTTCAGAAGAGCAAAGATATCTATATCTATATTTATATTTATATCTATATCTATATCTATCTCTCTCTCTCACTGGCACACCTAGGAAATGATTATGTTTGAACAGCATGCTGAATAAGCTATAGGGGATCTGGGAGCCTGTGCATAGATACAGTGAAACAAAAATTCATTACATTTTCTTTATATCAGATAATTTGAAAATAAAAATAAAATACAGAGTTTCAAGTGCAGTATTTGTGGCAGGCAGGGAATGCACCATTCCAACCCCTCTTCATGGAAAGGCTTGGCTCATGGATTGACCCACCCTGCACAAGAACACATCTGTCTAGGGCAGCTTATATCTAATGGGCAATCAAGTAGGAGTATAAAGAACCAACCGTATTGGTCCAATGCGGAACAAGTCTGATGGGGCTTGAAGGAAGGCTCCAGAGCTGCCTGGAAATTAGGGTGAAGTGGAGTGGGGGCTGGCCCAGACTTTGACCACATCACAATCCAGGGTCCTCTGCGTGGTGACACCCCTTTGTCTTCAGAGGTATGGATCCCTAATGAACACCCTGCCCTACAAACTGCATTTCAGCCTCTGTTCCTGAGGAACTGTCAAATGACAAAGGCAAAAAATGATACAATTTAGTAACAAGGTTGATGTCCTTCACTCAAGGAAAAACAATCGACAGATTGGGGGAGTACAGTGCCTCACAAGCAGTGGAACACTCTTCCCAAGGGATTTGGGGCAAAAGCAAGTTTTATGGCACTTTCCTTCAGATAAATACCCAGAAGTGGAATTGTTGGATCATAGGGTAGTGCTATTTTAAATTTTTTGAGAAACCGCAACAGTTATCTATGGTGGCTGTGCCAATTTACATTCCAACCAACAGTGCACAAAGGGGTTCCTTTTCTCCATATCCTCACAAACACTTGTGTTATCTTTTTCATACTAGCCATTCTAACAGGTGTGAATTGATATCTCATTGTGGGGTTTTTTGGTTTTATTTTAGTTTACTGCAGCATTTTATTTTCCCCACATAAGACACAGTGCTGGGGCTTACTGTTCTCACATGACAATAGAAAACCAAAATTTAAGATTTGAGAATTGTACACCAAAAAACCCCACCTTACATAAATTAAAAGAATGAGTAAATTTACATGTGTAAATGCAAACTGTTTCCCAACTCAAGGCAAGCAATAACCAATGGTGTTCTGGTGGGAAAACACAAGCTAAGAAAGAAAGGTCAATCCAAAGGCTTGGACCTTCCTAACCCTATCAGACCAGCAGGGAAGACATAACAACTGGTTCAGGACTCTTGCCAGCCTCTAGAGAAATCCTGGAATAGCAGCTCTTACACATTAATACCCTGCACAGATCAAGAAACTCATGGTCTGATAGACTCTCATTAAGCCAATAGTTTTGTCTTCCATAAACATGTTCTCACCTCAGCCATGATGTGACTGAGCAACATGTACTAAGGTCTTAGGTCAAAGATAGATACAGCATACTAAACATACAAACGGAACAGTTAACTTTAATACGAGGTCAAAAATAGCAACAAGTTCTACAGTCCAGTGCTAGAATCAGATACATGTTTCAAGGACATATTTCTTTTCAAAGGCTTATTCCAGTTTCATGAGGCTACCATGAAGATTGCTAGGACATATTTACACTGTTGAATTAACTCATGTAGCAAATACTATGCAACTGCTCGAAGTCCATTTAGAGGCACTTGTGGAGGATGATGGAGTGGCCCACCTCCTTGCATTCCTGCTACTGATCCACAACTAAAGAGTGGATAGTGAGGGCAGGAGGGGGCCCCAATCCATACTCAGTACTTATATTCAGGAGGAGCAGTGCTCTCGATCTTCATTGTGCTGGGGACCAGGGCCATGATCTCCTTGTTTCCATAAGGGAGCAAGGATACATGGTGGTTTCAGCAGACATCACCAAGTTAAAGTACAGTATGTTGGGCATCTGGGTGGTTCAGTTGGTTTGGGCATTTGTCTTTGGCTTGGGTCAAGATCCCAGGGTCCTGGGATGGAGTCCTGCCTCAGGCTCCTTGATCAGAGGGGAATCTGTTTCTCCCTCTGCCTCTGGCCCACCCCCCTGCTTATGCACTCTCACTCTCAAACAAACAAACAAACAAATAAATAAATAAATAAAATGTTTAAAAAGAAAAGAGTACAGAGTGTCATCATCACACTTCATGATAGGAGTTGAAGGAACTGAAGGTGGTCTCGAGGAAGCCATAGGACCCCATACTCAGGAGAGGACTAGAAGAGTGCCTTTGGACACCAGAACTGCCTGTGGCTGATGGTGATCACATGACTATCCAGCAGCTCATAACTTCACCCGGGAGGAGGAGGACGTAGCTGTGGCCCAATCTCCTGCTCTAAGACATAGAAGACCTCCATACAGATTCTCCCGCTCAGCTACTGTGGTGAACCTGCAATCATGCTCCCTGAGAATCTTCATGATTTCAGGTCTCACCCAGCCAGGACCTGACACAGGATAGTATGGGGCAGAGTGTAGCCCTCATAGGTGGGCACTGTGTGGGTGACTTGGTCCCCATAATCCACAATAATAGTGGTACTACACAAGAGCAACACAGCCTGATGGTCATGTACACGGGCAGAGTGTGGAATATCTGGAATGTGATCTGAATCATCTCTCAGTTGGCCTTGACATTCAAGAGGGTATGAGTCAGCAGCACAGGGTGCTCCTTTGGGTTGTAGAAGTGATACCAGATCTTCTCTATATTGTCTCAGTTGGTGAGAATGCCATGCTTGATGGTGTACTTAAAAGTTAGGATGCCACTCTTGCTCTGGGCCTCATCACCCAAGTGGTCCTTCTGTTCCATGCCTACAATGATGCCCTGGTGTCAGGTGTGTCTGACAGTGGACAAGAATACATCCTGGGTGGGGTGGGGGGAGTCATTCCCAGCAAAGGGAAATTTGCATATCCCAGAGCCACTGTCATATGAGCAGTGTGGTTTCTAGTGGAGGTGGTGGGTCCCAGGGTGGAGTGAAGCAGGCATTATGGTTTGATTTGCATCTCCTTAATAATTAATGATGTTGAACATTGCACTTTTTCCTACCTGTTGGCCACCTGTATGTCTTCTTGGAAGAAATGTCTATTCAGATCCATTCATTTTTAACCCCAAATTTTTTTTTTTTTGCTATTCAGTTGTAGAAATTATTTATATATTTCAAAAATCAACCTCTTCCCAGATATAAAATTTGTAAATATTTTTCTCCCATTCAGTAGGTTGTCTTTTCATTTTGTTGATGGTTTACCTTGTTATTCAGAACCTTTAATTTTGATGTAAGTCTGACTCATTTATTTTCACAAATAATTCTTACTAAATAACTGAAAATAATGAAGCGCTTATTTTTAGACTGCACACATATTGCTAGAGTTATCATCATGTGGCTCAATTCAATGTTACTAAAAGTGAATAGCAGCTATACCATGGACAAAGGTATGAGATATGAAAGCAGAGATTCAAGGCTGCCCTTCCTGGCTATGTTAGTTAGAAAACCCTACCCCTAACCTACAGTACCCTCTTCGGACCCATGAAACACAAATGCCTTCAGCAACTCTGGATCTAGCAATTTTAGTCGCTGCTCAGTGGTAATCCCCTTCTTGGAAATATTCAGAGTGCCCCAGTGGAATAGCAAATGCCCAATTCTGCTCATCACCCTTGCTGCCTGTGTGGACTACTGGATTTGTCATCAGACCTCCTCACTCAGGCTGGTCTCTTTCTTCCTACAACCCTTTTGAAGCTCTTTTAATGCTTTTTTTTTTAAAGTCTAGATTCTTTAGCCTGACATCAAAGACCCTCTCTGAGCCAGCCCCACACTAATGATCCAACTCTTTAAGTGAGTTTTCTTTTTTTTTTAAGATTATTTGGCACAGAGAGAGAGAGAGAGAGATGGATCACAAGTAGGCAGAGAGGCAAGCAGAGGGGGATGGGAAGCAGGCTCCCTGCCGAGCAGAGAGACCAATGTGGGGTTCGATCCCAGGACCCTGAGACCACAACCCAAGCCAAAGGCAGAAACTTAATCTACTGAGCCACCCAGGTGCCCCATGATCCAACTCTTTAATTGGATGCACCATTAAGAGTAGTCAAAACAATCTATGTGCAGTTCCCTAGCCACTCAAACACTTTCTTATCTACTTAATTCTCCAGTGCTTTGGTTTTCCCCTGCCCTTACCAACCCTGGTCTTCTAATTCCTACCTACATTGGAGGACCCAGCTCAAATGGTATCTTCTCCACAAAGTCATCCCTAACCTTCCATCTAGAAGAAATGTTTCCATATTCAAACTCTTGACTACAGTTAGGTTATACCTCTCTCACAGCTATTAAAATTTTCTACCCTGTATCACACTAGCTCCTGCCCTATCTCCCTTGATACAGTGTAAAATCTGGTAAGAAAATCTCTGAAGTTCCTTCTCTCCGTCTCCACCCCAAAAGATTCAGTAAAAATACCCAACATTCTTGGGGACAAAGGGAAACGAGGCCGGAGCTGCGGGTGCTTTTTCTGCCCGCGGTGTCTCAGATTCATTCTTAAGGAACTGAGAACTTAATCTTCCAGAATATCAAAAAGACCATCTTATGCCCCACCCCCCACCGCAGCTCCTGCAACACAAATGCCCAGCACACCAGGGTTTGTGGGTTACAATCCATACCATCACCTCGCCTACAACAACTACAGGCTGGGGGGAAACCACGCACCAACAGCCGGGTCACGGCATCCTTTGGTATTACGATTCCAAAACCCCCAAAGCCACCAGATAAGCTGCTAATGCCCTACATGAGGTCAGCAGAAAGGTCTGGGACCAAGCAAAAGCTTCCAACCCTGACCTAAAGTTGTGGGAGACTGGCAAGATTATTGGTGGCATGTGGCAAAATCTCACTGATGAAGAAAAATAAGAATATTTAAATGAATACAAAGCAGAAAAGATAGAGTACAATGAATCTATGAAGGCCTATCATAATTCCCCCGCATACCTTGCTTACATAAATGCAAAAAGTCTTGCAGAAGCTGCTTTAGAAGAAGAAAGTCGACAGAGACAGTCTCGCATGGAGAAAGCAGAACCGTACATGAGCATCCAGCCTGCTGAAGATCCAGACGATTATGATGATGGCTTTTCAATGAAGCATACAGCCACCGCCCGTTTCCAGAGAAACCACCGCCTCATCAGTGAAATCCTCAGTGAGAGTGTGGTGCCGGATGTTCGGTCAGTTGTCACAACAGCTAGAATGCAGGTCCTCAAAGGACAGGTCCAGTCCTTAATGTTTCATCAGCGAAAACTAGAAGCTGAACTTCTTCAAATAGAGGAGGGACACCGGGAAAAGAAGAGGAAATTCCTGGAAAGCACAGATTCATTTAACAATGAACTTAAAAGGCTGTGCGGTTTAAAAGTAGAAGTGATATGGAAAAAATTGCTGCTGAATTGCACAGGCAGAGGAGCAGGCTCGAAAAAGGCAGGAGGAAAGAGAGAAAGGGGCAGCAGAGAAGGCTGAACGCAGTCAGAGCAGCATGGTTGCTGAGGAGGAGCAGGCTGCGAGTAAGACCGAAGAGAAGAAGGAGGACGAGAGCATCCCGACGGAGACGAGGAGACACACCTTGAAGAAGCGACGGAAAGCCAACAGAATGGTGAAGAAGGCACATCTACTCCTGAGGACAAGGAGAGCGGGCAGGAGGGGGTGGACAGTATGGCTGAGGAAGGGACCAGTGATAGTAACACTGGCTCGGAGAGCAACAGTGCCACGGTGGAGGAGCTGCCAACAGACCCCGCCCTGGAAGACGAGAAGAAAGAATAAATGTTGCCTGTTTTATGTGTTCTAAATACTTTTTTAAATGAAAAAAAAAATGTTTTTTGAGTTTTAAAAAAAATACCCAACATTCTTCATTTTGGGTGTTCAATATATGCTTGATAAATGAACAAAAAATAAATAAGTGTTCCATATACCAAAAAAAAAAAGAACAAAACAAAACAAAACTACTCAGTGAGTGGGTTTATGTGTAAAGAGAGAAAACCTGTGGATATGTGGTTAATTTTAACTCATTCTTCATTTTTCCACCCCCTTTTTTCATTGTGGAGGAAGAGAAAGGGGCATTTAACCTAGATCTACCTAATTCAACAACCCCATTCTTATCTACAAAGATATACTGCCTCTCACATTAAAAACAAACAAACAAACAAAAAAAAGCAATTAACTTGAAAGTGAGGATTGGAGACTATTAGTAATGTGTGGTTTTTATTTCATGTGTATTAAGAAATGGATAGCAGAGGCAGAGTAGCAGTCAGGTCCAGATCTAATAAGGAATTAGAAATCATAGCAGTTATTTTAACACAGAGAATGTAATATAAAGAATTTTTACTAGATATAAAGTTGTAATTAGATAACTAAAAAAGTAAGAAGAGAATTCCAAGGTATTAACAATGTGGTGATTGAAGGTGACTACCTTCTCTGTGGCCTGGGAGAGTGGAAATTCAAATGGAAAATGAAGAGATAAAAAATGCCAAAATTTACAAATTTAAAAGAACCTCATCAGGCTGAAACTCAGGTTCTGAAAATAGGGACCCTGTTTAGCTGGTGTTAAAAAAAAACACTGCAAGTGAATTCAGCTGCACCTACAGGAAGGAAATGCTGCTGCCAGGGAGAAGCAGCATTGTTGAGGAGAGGTTCCTAAGAACTGGAAGTAGAGAGGGAGGAGCAAATCCTTCCTTCCTCAACTAGACGCTCTAATACCCCTACTGACTGACCCTAATATAGAAGCAGCTGGCAAAGCAGAAATATGGTTTGCAGAATCCCAGACCCTCCAGCACAGAGATACAGTTATAAAAGGATGAATTTGGAACTGAGAGGCAATAACTTAAGAAGTGGCCTAGGAAGGACACCTATGAAAAGATACCTATTGAAATGTGGCACTTGTGAGCTTGAGAATGAAGTGAAATAGGCCATCAAAAGCAATATGAGATAGATGTCTCACCTATAAAAATACAATAGTACAGACCTCTAGGTGCGGACCCAAAACAAGTAAGGGAGGGGAAAAAAGATGCAGATAGATTTCTTGACTTCAAAAATCAAATAGCAGCTCAAGAAAATACCACCAAGACAAATTATCTGTGATCTTGAAAATGGTGGGGAGGGAATAGCAAATTTGTCATAATTGGCAAAGCACTGTTAATTCAAACCCCAAGGAATGCTAAAATGCCATAGTTTCACACTAGAGGTCACCCCCGGTAAGAAAATATAATTGTACCATCCTTTATTGTCCCTGTAGCTGTTACAATATTGCAGAGCTGCTCCTTATTGCAAAGAGATTGGATTTTTATGAGACTGACATGCTAAGCAGCTTTCTAGTCAAGGAAAATACTGCATTAAACAGAATTCACTTTTGTACTTTGGTTGAGAAGCAGATATATTGACTGTATAGTACAGAAGACGGTATTCATTACATGCAATCACTGACCTATTTCTAAGGTATCAACTTTAATCAGAGGTAGGTCAACACTGTTATCAAGAAACAATACACTGTATATTACATAGATACTGATACTGAAGAAATACTGCCTGTCAGTATTTAAATTAGGGAAAACACTGCCTCATATTAAGAGAAAGCAGCTGTACTACATGAAATAATTGCACTACATATTTTAACAAACTCATTAATTTTGGTGTTTATTGCATTTCAGGCATCTACAGCTTAGGAAATTAGGGTGTCTTTATCATTTCATGGCAAATGACATTTGTTGAAATTCTTAATGGCAAGGGATCCTCTTTAAGTACAGAACTCCAACTTATAAAATCATCTGAATGCACTAAAAATAAGCTGATCATTCATAGATATGATGTGGATCACTTTTACTGTATCTCCATGTCAATGCTCCTTTGATATTTGTGCTCCCAGCTTTTACTCCCCACTGACTCTCATTGCTGTTGTTGTTCTGTTGCTGTTCCTGTTTGTTTGCTGTTCTCTACCAATATTCTGGTCTCTCTACATCATGCATGGAAAATACCAACTGGATTTTTTCTTTATACTTCAGTTGCCATTCTTGGAGTCACCAATCCAATGACCATGTTGTTTAAAGTGTCCAAGAGCCTAACCCCGCGAGTCTGTGCCCCCTCACTCGGTGTGGTCTTTTCTTGCACCTCACTTCAACAGCAGCTCACCTAGTCACATCCTTTCTGCTTTCATCAAATAAATGCACCACCTTCCAAATTTCTATTAGATAGAAAGATCATATTGTATTGTATTGTCTTATTATATATCCTTTCATTTTACTATGCATTCTAGTGTATCTAAATCCACTGATGCTTCACTTTTCTACAATCTAGCACTTCTCAAATTGGTACTGCCCTCCATACACGTTTAGAACCCATGTATTATCATTGTAATCACTCACTAGTTACCCACTCAACTTTCTTGCCCCACTTTTCCTAGATCACACTCCTTTGGATAAATCCCTACCTTGGTTAAATCCAACTATCTAGTCATACTATACTTTTCTCCATAAAGCTGAATGTTACTAAAAAAAAACCTGAATGTTACTAGACATAGAGCCATGCTGTCAGGTCTAAATTTGAAAATCAAGACAAGAATTATTTGAAAATAATAACCAGAGAGTCAAAGGTCTCTCAATAATTCAAATATACTTCCAGAATACATTCGCTCACCTACTTACCAAAATGGACTTTTAATTCCTCTCCCCTCAGACCTTCAGCACAACTATGCCCCAAAGACACATGTACACATACACTCTCAGCTAGTGATATTATCTCATAATTGAGAAAAAGGAAGCAACTAAAGAGAAACTCCCTTACCATTACCACTATCAAGTTCACCACCTTCCCTGAATCTGTTACCACAGTCTCTGTCTGTCCTTCCATTACATTGGATGAAGTATGCCTTCCCTGTGTACCCCTAAACTTGTGCTCTAGACCCCATTCTTTTTCTACTTTTCAGGGTATCCATTCAGTTCCGGTAATCAATTTCTCTCTCTCTATTGAATCATTCCCTTCAATTATACACACTCTTCTTGATGTCACTATGATCATCATCTCCACTGACCCCATACAACCTCCACTGACCCCATGCTCCACCTCTAGTTTCTGGAGTACTTTCCTTCTCCTTTTATAGCAAAAGTTCTCGAATGGCTTATTTATGGTCCAGTCTTTACTTCCTGCCATGCCAACTCTCCTTAGCCCATTATTTTTCCTACAAAATTGATTCTTCTTGTCAAGGTTATTAAGAATCAACACCATAGTTCACCACATTTCCAAATTTAGTTGGCAACTAAAATTCTTCATCTTATTCAAATTCTTTCTAAAAAATTTTATTTTATTTTTTCCATCTTATTAAAATTCTTGGCAAGATTAGACACTGTCAGCCACTCAGTCCTCCTTAAAACACATCCTTAAGTTTTGTGACTCCACATTTCGCTGTTTTTCTTCCTTATACCTGAATCACTTCTGCTTAGTCTCTTTTTTTGACCCTTTCAGTTCAAAAAAAGAAAGGTTGGAATGCCTCAGAGGTCCTCCAAAGCCCCACTGTTCTCCATCTCCAGTGTTTTCCTTGGTGAGCCTTCATATATTCCCATAATTTTAATACTATCTGTAAAGACTACCGAATTTGTATATCCATCACTGACCTCTCCACTGAGCTCTAAACTCTAAGCTGTAATTAACTGTAATTCTGTGATTGACATTTCCACTTGAATATCTAATCATCTTATTAATCCCAACATGGCCAAACAGAACCTTGATTCCCTTGATTTTATCCCCATTGGGCACTTTTGAACTCCTTCCCTGCCATTATCTCCACTAACCACCTGGTGTTCAGGTACAACATTCAGCATCATTTCAATTCATCTCTGCCCCTCATTCTCCTCCCTCACTTGAAATCCCTAAACAAGTTACTTCAGCCTCAACTCCAAAATAGATTTTATTTTATTTTTTTTTTAAAGATTTTATTTATTTATTTGACAGAGAGAAATCACAAGTAGATGGAGAGGCAGGCATAGAGAGAGGGAAGCAGGCTCCCTGCTGAGCAGAGAGCCCGATGCGGGACTCGATCCCAGGACCCTGAGATCATGACCTGAGCTGAAAGCAGCGGCTTAAACCACTGAGCCACCCAGGCGCCCCCAAAATAGATTTTAAATCTATCCACTCTTTTTCATCTCTCCGGCACCAGCCACTTCCAGCTGCAATCATTATTACCTTCATGATTGTTCTAATATACAAGAGAGCTTATTTCCATTGCTGGAACTATCTTTTCCACTATCACTTCCATTGCGAAAATATCATTTCAAAACATAAATCTTATGTTACACATGTATGTAACACAACATATCCCACACATGCATACGCACACACACACACACACACACACACACACACACACACATTCTTAAAGCCCATCATTTATTTCCCTTCGTACTCAGAATAAAATCTAAAGTCCTTCTTGTTGCCTAGAAGAACCAGTAATGACATGACCCAGTTCTATCTTTCTAGCTTCAGGACTTACTGCTCTCTCCCAATCACATTATACTTCAGCTCTAATAGCTTTGTTTTTATTCCTTGAACTCACCAAATTCTCTCTGCCTCAAGGCCTTTGTACTTGTTCTTGTCTCTGCAGCTCTTTCTGTGGCTGGCCCTTACTACAGCTCAAACTCTATCTTCACAGAGGCACCATCAGTCTGCAATATACCACTCTGCTTTAGTTTCTTCATAGCAATGATCCCTTTATGAAACTCTCTCACCCATTTTTTGTTGTGTTTACTTTCTTTTTTCACCTGTCACCACTAAGTAAAGAACCTTATGTATTTTTTTTACTACTGTATCTAGAGCCTAGACTATCTAGAGCATAGTAGACACTAAATAAATATGTGTGGAAGGAGGAAAATGTGAAGGAAGGAAAATTTAATGATTTTCTCATAAAGGTAATGACACAACTATTTGTACAGTTTCTCTAACATCCATCTTTCCAACTTCCCCAACTAAATTTCATCTCTGCAAGTTTATGCATAACAAAGTACAGAGTACAGCTTAGCTCAGAGGCATGGTTCTGTTAAATAAAACTAATCTGACAGGATCAGACCACTGGGGTTTAGCCATTCACATTCTGGATGGCTGGAAATGATAGTGTGCCAAACCTCCTTGGGTACTCAGTGAACCACACTCTCCACCATCTCCCTACACACTCCAGGCAATTACCCATCTGGTTTGCCTGGCTCACCCAGTCGTATTTGAATGAGGTTTTCAGCTGAAAGTGAATGGTGTGTGTCCAACCTGAAAGGCAGCCTCCGGCAATTGCATCCCACGCCTACTTTCAACTATAGCCATTCTCTCCAGACAGGGGTCAGGATCCTCCCCAAATGCAGCAGGACACATAAAGACAGAGGAGGGAAAGGGGATCCTATGTAGGAGTCTGGAGACCTGGGTTTGAGTCCTTGTCTGTCTCAAGTTCACTGTGACCTGATGAAATCCATGCACCCCTCTAGGTTTGCTTCCCAGCTACAAACTATGGGGTTCATACTAGGTAACTCTAGGAATTTCTTCCAGTTCTAACATTCCAAGCTTATAAACCACCAAGTGGCAAGCATTTGCTGGGTTGCAAATTCTTCAACCCAAGAAGCCAATCTCCAACCTGGAATGAGTGGTGACATTACCACCATGTGGGTTTTTTATATTTGCCCAGAACCTCATAATTATGAGGTTACCCTCACCACACCCCTTTTACATACATGGGTGACAAACACTAATTACCCTGCTTTGCTGGAGGAGGAAAGATGGCACAGAATGATTAAATGACTCACCCACTATTTACCAAAAGCAGTGGTTTGGCAGGGACCAGAAATCCATGAGTTTCTGAGTTGTAGACCTGAGCTCAGGATATTGGGCCACAGGACTCTGCTGGAGCATACCAGTGTTTGGCTTCACTTGTTTTTTATTCTGGAATAGATGAAAAACACTCATGATTGCATTCTCTCTTTTGAGTGATTCACTGCTGTTAGTGCTAATGGAATTGGATAAAAGAGAGAAAGGTCTATTTACTTCAACCAAAAACCTAGGAAAATTTTGTGTGGGCAGGCAGTGAGGTACACAGGGAGAGTCTGGACGTTGAAGTAAGAGACACTTGTCTTTGTTTTGTGAGCAAAAAATTTCCAAGTATTAAGAAAGCATGAAAAGCATAAAGATATGTAAGACTCAATTCCACTCATAGCTCTGCAAGATACCTAATTCTCTGAGTCTTGCTTTTCTCATCTGTAAAATGTAACTGATAGAACTTGCCCATGATATCCTTGCAAATACGGAAAGTGATGAGAAAAGGCAGTTACTCACATTGTGGTTCTTCAGTTAATTAGCACCTTTTCCTCTTTCCCTTATCTAGGTAACACAAAATTGGGTGTCCCTACACACACACCCAAAGTCCCCTGCCTCTCACCATCACCCAGTGAAGAACAACCAGACTACAGGCCACTAAAGCAGGTGACCAATCATCCATGGGGTGAAGGGATCCCCTGGGATCTCGTGTTTCAGAGTTGCTGATGATATAGGGTATCTTAAAAATTAGTAACTGACCCTGTATCTCCACCTGTAACACTGGAACTAACCAAACTGTTCCGGAAAATATTCTGGAAGAAAGGGTCTCTGAAAGGTTTACAGACTCCTGCACGTAAAACGTAGACTAAATGCTATGGTTTTGTTTTTTGTTGTTTTTGTTTTTGTTTTGTGTTTTGCAGTCTTTCATGTTATACTCAAACATTTCTATTCCTCTGAATAGCCACTTCAGCCTTCTTATCCATCAGCTAGTCCCTATCATGCCACCCCAGAGACATCTGCAGAAGCCAGAGGAGAAGAAAAAGAGACACAAAGTAGGGAAGGAACATAGTTCATAAATAAGGCAAATGTCTTAGTTTGTTTCCTTTTCTTACTTTCTGAGATTTGGAGAATCACATTTTTCAACATCAGCCTTCTGTTTTTAACATACATTGTTAAAAACAGGGGACTCAGAATGACAAATGAGAGGTATGTTTACACTGAGGTGGTCTGTGTCCTTCTGGTGATAAGCCCTGGAGCCTTGGAGGCTGAGTTGAGAGACAGGCTTTCAGGCCTGCACCCACCACCACCGGCTGTGTGGTGATCTGTAGGAGTGCGGACTCCTATAATGAACTGAGACTCAGTTCCCTCACCTCTATATAAGCAGGCTAAGAATAAACTGTCCCCAAAATGCTTACTAGCACTAAAGTCCTATGAATCCTGGAATAACATAAACAGAAGCTGACACACAGTATCCATACATACCTTATATTCACAATGTTGGGGGTCCATAGAGCCAAAGGTCCTATATCCTCATGCCCTCTGCTATAACATTTTCATTTTTTCTTTGATGTAGAAATAGATTTTATATCCCTGAGAGAAATATAAATGTATATAAGAACTATGTATTCCAATACATCAGTATCATTAACAAGTTTCCTAGGTATTATAGATTAAAACAAAAAATAAGCCATAAGAAACTCTGGTCTAGACATACATATCCCAAACTATTAACCAGGTAAGAGAGCAAAACACAGGAAAAGACACTTAGAGTATTTGAAAGAAATTAATAATGAATATGCCACTTAAAATAATTATTCTCAAGTATAAGAAAACTTAAAAAAAAAATTCAGATTCCTGAGCACTACTCCATACTTAAGTCAGAACTATGGGAAGGGAGACTAAATGGCTCACGTACAGGTACATCTGCAAAACTCCTAAGGCCGTGCTGCTGATTGCTCATGTCTGGAAACCACAGTTAGAAAGCAAAATCTCAGCAGCCAAGTCTGGCAAATAATGTCGGTCCCTCTCCTCAATGCCCAGCAGAAGTAATTTCTCCTCTCACTTGTGAACATCTGTGATAATCATCACGGAGACCTGGCTTGTTTGTTAATGGGAGGAAGAAAAGCTATTTACCTAGTTTGCAAGCCAAGGGAGAGCTTAATTAATGTCAGAGCAGATACGATTTCCTCCTCTCTCCTTGCCCTAGGAACTCACAGGGATAACGAGAGGATTTTTAATTAATGTTTGAAAAGCATTCTGAGATCCCTGGATGAGAGGTGCTGGAGAAGGGCACAACATGATTATTATTGTTATTAATAGTAGTTTTATTAATAGAAATAATGAAGTTCTCTAAAGCAATTTTTTAAATAAATTCTTGACATCAGTCATCAGAACATTTTTGTGGCAAGAATTTTTGGAGAGAATGAAGGAGAAAGGGAAAAAAAGATACAAGGAAAAAAATGCTTTTTTTAACCCATTAGAACTGGGTAACACTTTGAGGTTCTAACATGAGGACTCCATGAAAAGTTCTTATATTTTTCCAAGGTAAATTAAAATACAACTATTAATTTCGATGTTACCAGAGAAAAATAATGAAGGGACATAGTTATGAAGGAAAGAACCCAAGTTTGGGAAATGCAAGTTCAGAATTTGGGGCTTATCATTGCCTATTTACTGGCTTACCACTTACGAATTATTTAGCCTTGGGCAAATCACATTATCTATGTTTCCTTATTGATAAAATAGGGAGATACTGAAACATGTCCTGCCCAACTCCCAGGTTAATGAAGATGAATGGAGATGATAAATGTGGAAATTTTTTATATGTCTGTAAGTTGTTCAGCAGATATTATTAATGATAACAATGATTGCACCAAAAATTCACCTTGCAAGATGGAAGAAATGAATGTACATTATTTATAATAGATTTTTTTTAAATATACTGTTTTAATTTATGAAGTAAAATTGTTCTTCAAGGCTTACAATAAAAAGCAGCTTCAGGAAATTTAGAAAGTTAAAGAAGTTTTCAAGTCTTACAGTGAAAAGTAGCTGGTTCTGTCCATCCCTTCCACCATAGTCCTTATTTCCAGAGACTCTCCTTTTTAATTCTTCAGCTGTTTCTTTTGATGTTTACCACTATAATGCCAATCAATATGATTGAACTGCTATATCTAGCTCTGTACAAATGTTAAACATTATTTGTTTCCTAATATAATAGATATATTAATTCTCCTATTATATAATCTAATAATTAGATAATAGATATATTAATTCTCCTATTATATAATCTAATAATTAGATAATTATATATTAATTCTATTATATAATCTAATAATTAGATAATTATATAGATATAATTATATAATCTAATAGATAAATTAAATAAATTCCTGACATCAGTCAACATTTTTGTGGCAAGAATTTTAATATAATATTATATATATTATATTAATATATTATTATAGATATGTTTATCTGATCTAATATATTATATTAATATATTAATATTAATGTATTAATATATTAATATTAATATAATATTAATATTATAATATATATTATATATAATATATATAATTTATCAATGGATGTAAAATATAAAAAGATATAATGTGTGACTTCAATAATATAGTAGTATGTGGAGGAAGGAGAATTAAAAGGGTAGAGTTTTTGTATGAGATTGAAGATAAGCTGTTATAAGCTTAACACAGACTATTATAACTATAAGAAGTTTTATGTAAGCCTCATGGTAACCATGAAGAATGAACCTATAGTACATAAACAAAAGATAAAATGAAAGGAATTAAAGCATATCAGTACAGAAAAATAAATCACAAAGGAAGATAGCAAGAGAGGAAGAACAAAGGAATTAAGTGAACAGTCAGAAAACAATTAACAAAATAACAATAGTAATTTTCTACCTATCAAAGATTAGCAATATTTTACTTAACAAAAATTAAATGTAAATGTTCTAAATTCTCCAATCAAAAGACACAGAGTGGCTGCATGGACCAAAGTAAATAACACCAAACAAAACAAAACAAAAAAAAACAAAAACAACAAAAAATCCCAAGATCCAACAATATATTGCCTACAAGAGATTCACTTTAGCTTTAAGGACACATATAGGCTGAAAGTAAAGGACAGGAAAAAGATATTCCAGGCAAATGGTAATCAAAAGAGAGTGAAATGCATAACAATGGCTATATGTGTTTCAGATAAAGTAACCTTCAGTCAAAATTAGTCATAAGAGATGAAAAATGTAACTATATTATAATAAAAGTGTGAAGAGGATATAACGATTATAAATATATATGCACCCAACATTGGAACATGTAAGTATTTAAGGCAAATATTAACAAAACAGAAGGCACCAAAAATTAAGAAACTAAAGACTGAAATTATATTAAGTATCTTTTTTAATTACAATGGATATGAGACTAGAAATCAATAACAGGAAGAAAACTGGAAAACTTGCAAATACATGGAAATTACATACCACACTCCTGAACAACAGAAGGGTCAACAAAGAAGTCAAAGGGGGAATCAGAATGAATCTTGAAACAAACGAAAATGAAAACATAACATACCAAAACTTACTGGACACAGCAAAGGCAATTCTAAGAGAAAAGTTTATATAGTAAATACCTAAGTTAAGAGAAACAAAAGATCTCAAATAAACAACCAAACGTTACAGCTCAAGGAATTAGAAAAGAAGAAAAAACTAATCTCAAAGTTAATATAAGGAAGAAAATAATAAACATCAGAGCAGGGAAAAATGAAATAGAGACTAGAAAGACAATAGAAAAAAATAAAAACTAATGAGCTAGTTTATTAAAACGGTAAACAAAGTCACACTGTTAGCTAGACTAATCAAGAATAAAAAGAAAGGATTCAAATAAACAAAATTATATATGAAAGAGACAACATTAGAACTGACACCACAGAAATATAAAGAATTATAGAAGGCTACTATGACTGTTAACAAATAGGACAACCTAGAAGAAAATTAATAAATTCCTTGAAACATACAACCTATGAAGACTAAATCTGAAAGAAACAAAATCTGACCAGAACAATAACAATTAAAAAGATTGAATCGGTAATAAAAAACCTCCCAGCAAAGAAAAGCCCAGAACTAGATGGCTTCACTGCTGAATTCTACCAAACACTGAAAAATTGATGCCAATCCTTCTCAAACTCTTCCAAAAAACTGAAGAGAGGGGAATACTTTCAACTCATTTTACAAGGCCAGCAACACCCTGATACCAAAGCCAGATAAGGACACTACAAGAGAAGAAAATTAGAGTCACTAGCCCCAATGAACATAGATGCAAAAATTCTCAACAAAATACTAGCTAATCACATTGGCAGCACATTAAAAGGATCAAACACCATGAACAAGTTGAGATTTATTCCTGGGATGCAAGGACAGTTCAACATACACAAATCAATAAATATAATATACCACATTATTAGAATAAAAGATGAAATTCCTCTGATCCTCTCAATACATGGAGAAGAAACATTTGAGAAAATTCAAACTCTTTCATAATAAAAGCTCTCAACAGAATGTGTATATAAGGAGCATACCTCAACATAATAAAGCTACAAATAACAAAAACAACTAACATAATACTCAGTGATGAAAAGCTGAAAGCTCTTCCTCTAAAATCAAGAATGGGACAAGGGCGCCCACTCTCACCATTCCTATTCAATATAGTCATAGATCCTAGCCAGAGTAATTAGGCAACAAAAAAAGGCGGGGGTGGGGGGTGGGGAGGTGGGAGGGCATCCAAATTGGAAAAGGAAAAAGTCGAATAGTCTGTTTGATGACGGAACAATTGTATATATAGAAAACCATAAAGATTCAACCAAAAAACTGTTAAAATAATAAATTAATTCTGTAATGATGCAGAATACAAAATAAGAATACAAAAATCAGTTGCATTCCATTGCAAACAAACTATCTGAAAGAAAAATTAAGAAAATGATTCCATTTACAATAGTATCAAAAATAATAAGATACTTAGAAATGAATTTAATCAAGGAGATGAAATATATGTACACTGAAAAATGTGAGACACTGATGAAAGAAACTGAAGAAGACAGAAACAAATGGAATGTTACACTGTGTTCATGGATTGGAAAAATTAATATTGTTAAAATGTCCATCTTACCCAAAGCCATCTATAGATTCAAAGTAACCCCTATCAAAATCCCAATTTTTTACAGAAGTAGAAAAAACAATCCTAAAATTTGTAGAGAACAAAAAAAGATTCCAAGTAGAGAAATCTTGAGAAAGAACAAACTGGAGGCATCACACTTTTGATTTCAAACTATAATCCAAAACAACAGTGATAAAACAGTATGGTACTAGCATAAAAACAGACATATAGACCAAAAGAACAAAACTGACAACTTGGGAATAAAACCATGCATATAAGGTCAACTGATATTCAAAAAAGTAGCTAAGAGTACTAAATTGTGAGAGGACAATCTTTTCAATCAATCATGCTAGGAAAACAAGATATCAACATGTGAAAAATAAAATTGGCACTCACAAAAATTAACTCAAAATGGAGCACTCTGTTTACAGCACTCACAAAAATTAACTCAAAATGGAGCCAAGACTTAAGACTGGAATGTAAAACTCCTAGAAGAAAACACAGGGAAATGGGTCCTTGACATTGGTCTTCGTAATGATTTTTTTTATATGACACCAAAAGAGCAAGAAACAAAAGCAAAAATAAACAAGTGGGATGATTAAAAGAAATAGTATCTTTGCAGCAAAGGAAAAATCAACAAAAAAGAGGTAACCTACAGAATGGGATAATTTGCAATCCATGTATATATGATAAGGGGTTAATAATATTCAAAATATATAAGGAATTCATAAAACTTAATAACACAAAAAATATAATCCAATTTTTAAATGGGCAAAGGACCTGAAGAGATACAAATGGCTGACAGGTACCTGGAAAGATGTTCAACATCACTACTTATCAGGGAAGTGAAAGTCAAAACCATGAGTTTTCAACTGAGACCTGTTAGAATGGCTATTATCAAAAAGACAAGTGATAACAAAAGCTGCCAGGATGTAGAAACCCTGGTGCACGGCTGGTGGGAATGTGAATTGGTGCAGCCACTAGGGAAAACAGAAAGGAGGTTTCTCAAAAAATTAAAAATAAAACTACCAATGATCCAGCAATCCTACTTCGGGTTATATTTCTGATAGAAATGAAATCACAATCTCAAAGAGATATCTGCATTCCCATGTTCAATTCAACATTATTTACAATAGTCAAGACATGGAAATAAGTGTCCACTAACAGATGTATGAACAACAACAACAAAACAGTGAGATAGTATTCAGCTATAGAAAAGAAATTCTGCCATTCACAACAGCATGGCTGGAATTTGGAATCACATAACACTATGTGATTAGAGAAAGACAAATACTGTACGGAAATAAAAAAGCCAAACTCATAGAAACAGAGAGTAGAATAGTAATTGTCCTAGTGGTTAGGAAAATAAAGAGATGTTGGTCAAAGGGTATAAACTTCCAGTTACAGGCAAATAAGATTTGGAGAATCTAATATAAAGCCTAGTGACTATAATTAACAATACTGTATTACAAACTTGAAAGTTGCTAAGAGAGTACACCTTAGATGTTCTCACAACAAAAGAAAAATGGTAATTATGTGAAGTGATGGTGTGTTAACTAACCTTACTGTGGTAATTATTTCATAATATATACATGTATCAAATTATCACATTGTATATCTTAAACTTATGAAATTACATGACATGTCTATTGTATCTCAATAAAGTTGGGGAAGATTTTACTATGAAGCTATAGTAATCAAGACAATATGGTACTCACGTAAGGACAAACATATATATAAATGAACTAGAGTTGATGATCCAGAAATAATTCCTTACATTTATGATCAATTGATTTAGCAAAGGTCCCTGATCAATACAGAGGTGGGGGAGGGAGGAAATGGTGCTGAAATAACTAAATATCCACATGCAAAAGAACGAAGTTACACCTTCACCTCACAAAATATGCAAATACTAGCTTAACACTGTTCATAGACTTAAACGAAATTGCTAAAACTATAAAACTCTTCGTTGAAATGTTCAGAATAAATCTCTTACTTGGACTTGGCAACAGTTTTTTGGAAATGACAACAAAAGCACAAACAACAAAAGAAAAAATACACAAATCATACTTTATTAAAATCAAATGTCTTGTGCATCAAAATACCCTATCAATAGACTAATTGTAATGGTCATTTCACCATATATATATTGAATCATTATGTTACACAACTGAAACTAATACGTGGTTATATGTCAATTATACATCAAGTTTTTAAAAGCCCACTATCAAAAGAGTGAAGAGACAATCCTCAGAAAGGGAGAAAATATTTACAAATCTATACCTGATAAATGTCTTATATGAAGAATATATAAAGGACTCACAAATCAACCATTAAAAGACAAATAAGCCAAGCAAAGGATATGAATAAGCATTTCCCCAAGGAAGATATTCTCCCAAGGAAAGGTCAACATCATCAGTTATCCTGAAAATGGAAATCAAGACCAGGAGATACCACTTCACATCTACCAGGATTGCTAAAATAAAAAAGACAAACAATAACAAGTGCCGCCAAGGATGCAGAAAAACTGGAACGCTTATACATTGTTCCTGGAATTGTAAAATGATGCAGCCACTCTAGAAAAACACTTTGGCAGTCCCTCAAAAAGTTAAATAGTGTTTCCATATTCTATCCCTAGATACTTACCCAAAAGAATTGAAAACTTATGACCCCACAAAAACTTGTATACCAATGTTCATAACACCATAATTGATAATAAATCATATCCATACAATGGAATATTATCCACCCATATAAAGGACTGAAATATCAATATATGCTACCAGTATTTCAGTAAAGAACACTGAACACATTTGGCTAAGTGAAAGAAGTCAATTACAAAAGGCTTCTTTTATATTGTATGGTTCATTTTTTATTCAATGGTGAGAATAGGCAAATCCACGGGGAAAGAAAGCAGATTAATAGCTGTCAGCAGCTGGGGGTTTCTTACTGAGGTGCCAAAAATGTTCTGTATTAAGAAGGCAGTGATGGTTACATAATCTACAAACACAGTAATAAACCACTGAATAGTACATTAAAAAAAACTTCTCATATAGCTTATCACACGCCATGACATATGTTAAAATCTATTTGGAGATTATGGGAAGATAGCGATATGTTGTGTTAGTAAAGACAGAATAATTACTATGTATAATAAAAATTAGTTTCTTAATAACACATAAATTTCCTTTATTAAAAATATCATAACATCTTTTTAACCTAAAGCACTACTAATGCTGAATTTGCCTTATTAAATGATAATGTTTCATTTTTACTATCTAGATCTCTTCAGAGAACATTTTTAGAAAAACGAATTTTCATCTTGAGCTTATTATCCTTGTTAATTGTCAAACTAAATGCACGTTTGTGTCTCTAAGTGTGTATACTGGCATAGAACAAAAAAAGAAATTCAGTCCATTAGTATCATCTTTTTAATCTTAAAACTTATCCTTTTCACCATTTTTCAGGTATTTTCTCAAGTAATGAGTTTGTTTTGGAGTTGTATGGACATATCACTGACTTTTAAAAGAAATGTGATCCTTAGACAAAGGGCTCCACGATTTCTTTTCTCTCAAACAATTCTACATCACAGAAGAACCATGCTGAGGGTACAGTCTACATCTGGATAGTTTCCATAATGCATTCTAATATTTTCATCAATAACCTCTTTTAATCTTGGTTATTGTCTGATTTGAAAACCAAGCCTAAGCATATCAGTACTCACTCAAAATTCTTGGCAGTGAGTTTAGATTCAATACACACTGCCCAAAAGAAGAAAAGAATAGAAAGGAAATGTAGAAAATGGCATTCTTGCAGCTAAAAGACAATGGGGGAAAAACTTACTACTGAAAGGAATAAAGAGAAAGGTACTATTGATGGTCATCAAGTGGTTGTCATTCTCAACACTGGCCCACTGAATGATGTCCAATTTGCACTGAGAATCTTGAGGGTTTGGGCTCCTTTAGCTCTTCAAAACAATAACATCATCCCACAAGAGGCAAAAAGGAAATGCCTTCCATGAAATTATAGCCTTTATTGAATAGCATTAAACTAAGTCAATATTACTGTGATGGTTTTGTTGTAGCTACTAGTACTAACTTGCATTTTGACCATGGTATGTTCAAAGAACATACATTTATTTAATTTTATTATCACAGTCATCATCTAAAGTCAGAAGAGATTAGGTATTATTAGTATCACTGTCCACATAAATAAGTTGAAATACAGATATAACTTCTTGGTTTTGCAACCTGTTCACAGGCTCCCACATGTTTCTTTCCTAAAGCTGTTTCTTTGTAAAAACACCACAAAAACATGTGGAACATAAACCAGTGACATGATGTAACCTATTCTTTAATAAACATTTATGTATTTTCAGACTAGTTCCTAAGAACAATTTATACCTGGTAAGAATAACAAAGAAGAATGCAAAAAACCTTTAAGTCCAAATATATTCTGTCACATGGAGCACCCTGAACACTCAATACCAGATGCTTAAGAAAGTACAAAAGAAAAGAGCCAGTATTCAGCACCAGCTATGGAAAGCCTCTTCTTCAGTTTGTGTGTACACCCGTCTCTTAGAGAATACTGACTGTGTGAGACACTGTGCACCAGAGATTACTTGTGCATTTCTGCATGAAAAGGATCTAAGCTGTGACAAGATGTTATTGATGCATTTAATACATTTATAAAGAAATTACTCTAAAAGTTTTAGAGAATGAGAATAAGAGGCTGATGTTTCAAGTCTCTACTTTTAGGATGAACTTTATTAAGGGAACAAATACACTATGTATACATATAATTCTTTTGCAATTATCATTGTTCAGTAAATATTTAATATTAATCTCTATGTCCGGTTTATTATTGGCACTGAAGATACAGCCTTAAACAAGAACTAGAAGGCCTTTACCCTGAAGGAGCATATTTTATAGTAAATGGAAATGGCCAATAAGCAAATACAAGAAATAAAAGACTACTGGAGAGTGGATACTTATAAAGAGAGAACCAATACAGGGCAATGCAAGGAAATATTTGAGTAGTTATATTTGACTGGATAGTCAGGGAAATCCTCTGCAGAAGGTGTTATTTAAGCTAATATTTAAATTATCAGAAGAAACAAATTGAGCAAAGATGTGGAAAGACCACCACAGTGTCCTAAAATGAAATGAGCTTGTAGCTTTTCTAGAAATAGTCTTTGGATTGCTTTTCTTAGTAATCTCCTCCCCCATCATCTTTTTATGTGTAAACTCAGCCTTCGTTGAAAGCAATCTGTGGCAAAGTGGTACCATTTTCCTTAGAAAATAAAAATAAATATGTAGGTAAGTTTTCTTAATTAAAAAATGGAATGAGCCTGAGTTGGTGAAAAACAAAAGAAGTCCATTGTGGCTAAATGATGGGGATTACCAGATGGTGTTGGAGAGTAGGCAGGAGCCAGATTACAATGGGAAGTTGGTAAACTAGAATAAGAATCTATTCATGTGCTGAAAGGAAATGTCTAGCACAAAAGAAGAAATTGATGATGATGGGCAGAGGAGCATCATAACCTAACAACATAATACTAGTTTTTTACTTGCTCCTCTTTTGCTTTATGTGCTGTTTGAGGGTGACTTAACAGGAGTACAAGTATAATCACCCTATAAAAATAAAAATGGTGAAGTCTCCCAATAAAGACAGCTTCATTAGTTTGGACTTTGATGCAAAATCTCTGCTCCAGACAATGAGCAATTATACATAAAAATGGAAATAGAAATACATAAAACTTTTATCTCAAAATCATGATAAATATCTCTTGGATGACAAGGGAGAAAAATATAAAGTGGTTAGCTCAGCTGAAATCATGAGCTACAGACCTCTAAGTCTGAAAAAGACAGTGATAGCCTGCAGGAAGAAAGAGACAGGAACCAGGTTATTACTTGGGGCAAGAGGCTTTGGTGAAGCTCTCTCCCTTTCTGGATAAAGGTTCCACCAATTGTCTAGAGCAGTGGTTCTACACTGGAGGATAAAGATGCTATTCATGGGGCACCTGAGTGGCTCAGTCAGTTGAGCAGTCAGTTCTTGGTTTTGGTGCAGGTCATAATCTTGCAGTCATGAGATCAAGGCCCATGCAGGGCTTGGCACTCATCATGAAGTCTGCTTCAGATTCTCTCCCTCTCCCTCCAGCACATGCTCTCTCTCAAATAAATAAGTAAATGAAATCTTAAGAAAAAAAAAATACTACTCATATCTAATATAGAGAGACCAGTGATTTTGCAAAACATTCTACAATTAATACACACATGCACAAAAAGTCCGCAAACAACAAAGAATTGTTTAGTGCAAAATGTCAATAGTTCCCATATATGAATAGTGAATTGCTGAGTTCCAGGTCTCAAAAATGAGAAACCTTGGTCTAAAGGCCCACTTTTAGTCACTTAAAGTGTAGAAACAGGAGAAAACACAGGCAAAGTCTCTCAACCAAAAACTAATAAGCCAAATTGTCCACTGGCTCTGGCATTGGATCTGTCAGTTCCCCCAATATCACTTGGAAGAAGGAGCTGCATGATAAATAATGTGACCTGCTTACAGATAATGGAAGAGTGGGAACAGAGGAGTGAAGGAGTGAAGAAAATGACCTTTTCAATCAAAATACCAAAACATGTGAAGAAATGCCAGGAAAGATGGAAAACAAAACTAACAATCAGAAGATAAACATAAACACACTTAAGATATAATTAGTTTTAAGGAAAACTAACAAAGATTTTTAAAGGATACTTACAATTATAACAGGGAATATAAGTATAAATATCAAAAGAAACAAAGAGAGAAAAAATAAAACAAGAAGTTGAAATACAACAAAAATTCGTGAATTGGATTTTATACTGGACTTGACATAGTAAAAGAGAACCAGACTATACCTGCCATTAGAATTTAAACTCCATGAGGGCAGAGATCCGTGGTCTTATTCCCTCCTGTACTGAAATCACAGTCAGCACAGTGCCTGGTCTATGGCAAAGTGTTAATTAACATTTGTCAGCTGAGGGAAAGAATTACTTTGACTCGAGTTTTGTGAACATGGGACCTATTCTTCTAATAAAGTATATGAAATACTCTTCTAAAAAAAGAAAGAGAGAGAACTGGGCTATAAAAGTTGTGAAATTCATTTAGAGCACAGAGAAAGTGAAATAAAAAAGAATAAAAAATATAAAAAGTCAGCTAGGGAACATAAAGGATAATCTTCAGGTTCCAATATACATTGCATAAGAATTTCAGTAAAGATAAAAAAGGAAACGGCTGAAAATCAGTATCTATAAAGAAGAGCTGAGAATTCTCCAAGACTGGAGAAAGTCACACACCCTCTAATCAAAACATATTTCAAACTCCAAGTCAGATAGATAAATATAAACTTATTCATAGTTATATCACAGAATATCATATCTAGAAAAAAATATAAAATCTTAAAACCAACAGAGGAGAAATAGTACAATCAAAGCAAGTGAGTTCATCTATGAGATAGTCAACGAAGATAAAATAATCCCTTTCAAATATTTTAGGAAAATGCCTGATAATTGAGAATTTTATGTTCAACCATACTATCTTTTAAGAATAGAAGTGAAATAAAGACTTTTTTATACCTACAAAGGCTATTAAGAGTTTATCTCTCATAGACCCTCCCTAAAATAAATATTAAATGATAGTTTTCTTGAAGAAGAACATGAAGGAAGATCCTTGGGATCCAGAAGGAATGTGGAATGAAAGTAGAAAGGGCTTTTTTTTTTTTTTTAAGTAAAAAACCATGTCACTCGCACATATTCATTCTTTGCAAAATAATTAGGATACCAGGGGTGGGGTGCCTGGGTGGCTCAGGGGGTTAAGCCTCTGCCTTTGGCTCAGGTCATGATTCGAGGGTCCTGGGATCGAGCCCCGTGTCGGGCTCTCGACTCAGCGAACTCTCAACTCAGCGGGGATCCTGCTTCCTCCTCTCTTTCTCTGCCTGCGTCTCTACCTACTTGTGATCTCTGTCTGTCAAATAAATAAATGAAATCTTTAAAAAGAAGACATTATATGTTAATAAAAATTTTTTTAAAAATAATAATTAGGATACCAGTAAATTGGTACAACACTCTAGCTTTGTAAACAAATATCCTATAAACTTAATCAAAGGCCAGTAATGAGTATAATAGTACCACCACAGGATCTACCCAGAAATATTATAAGGCAATAAATAAATAAATGAATGCCCGGAAACACATTGGAGAATAAACAAATGGAAAACACTCACTGAAATCATATGATCATGTATTTTGTTACAAGTTTAAAATTTTTGAATTAGTTCTTCAAACGTTGAATACAAAGGAGATCTATAAGAGCTTGAAGAAACTATACCAAGACAACAAAAGTGAAATTTTAAATTTCAAAGACCCAAAAAGAAGTGAAAGAATAATAATCACACAATAACAGTCACATAAAGCTACTGGAAGTAGCTCAAGAATAATAGCCATTGTTTAAAATATACCAGAGGGCGGAGTGGACATAACTGAGCCAAGTGAAGGTATGAAAATAGACCAAAGATAGGAAAATAATAGCCAACATATGGTTAACTGGTATCCGAAAGAAAGAGGAGCAAAATAATAGAAGAAAACAATTTGAAGAGAAAGTTTCACAGATAAAAGCCTTTACTTATAAATTAATTCTTAGGAAATACTAATCTTAGCAATCAATAGAAAGATATACTCTAGTAAAATTATTGGAGTTCAAGGATGAAAAAAGATTAATAAAGTAGGTAAAGTCTAGTAACATTTGTTGGATTTTAAAGATGAATAAAGAGTCCTTTGCTTGACCAACAAAAAAAGTCAAGCCATCAAAAAAGAGGTGACAATTTAGGCAGGCCTCAGACTTTTTTTCCCATAGCAAGCCTTAATATGAAGAAACTATAAAGCAAATTCATATGAAGTTTGAAGAAAGTGTGACGTAAGACATAACCAGACCAACTGTAGCCCAAATATAAAATATTTGTCCCAAAGAGACAAATAATTTTTTTTTAAGATTTTGTTTATTTACTTGACAGAAATCACAAGTAGGCAGAGAGGCAGACGGGGGGTCGGGGGGCTTGGAGGGGGGGGGACAGGCTCCCCGCTGAGCATTGAGCCCAACACGGGGCTCAATCCCAGGACCCCGGGATCATGATTTGAGCCGAAGGCAGAGGCTTAACCCACTGAGCCATCCAGGCACCCTGAGACAAATAATTTTTAAAATGAAAAATTTAAATATATTTTCCAACAGTTATCTACAGAAATTACCAGAGAATGAACAAAAAAACCTATGGCATAAGAATTAAAGCTGAGTATTGGATCTATTTTATCATAAAATTAAGACTAAAATAATATGGAGACTATAGTTACAAAAGACAATATAACTGTAAAACTTTTATTAATAAAGCTGATAGAAGGAAAGATGGGAAAGAGTGAATGTGGGTGGATTTCTTCAAATATTATCACCAATATCAAAAAATATTCACATATAATAAATCAAGTAATAGTGGTCTAAAAATATTTTAAAACACCAGATAACATTAATGGAAATAATATATTCAACAAAAAACTGAGTGGAAAAATAGGGATAAAAACGGAGAATTTAAAATTGTACTAATTCCACCATTGCTTATAGAAAGGAATCGATAAATACAGTTATTAGTTCATAAACCAAACACAGAGGACCAGGAGAGACTGAAGACAGAAGCAGGCCACTGCAGATGGGCAGGTGGCAGTTTTATCAAGCAAAGGCTTAGGCAGTGAAACAATGAGTAGCTCTCCACAGCTACTGCCAGAATCTTCAGAGTTTATATACAGAGATTTTAACAGGGTTCAGGTGTTCTCAAGGACTTACTGATGTTCCAAGGCCATGACCTTGAAAGGGACCCTTGGCTGTGTAAATGGTAGGCAGAGCATGCATCCAAGGATAGGGGAGGGTTGAGGAGCCTCCAATTGCTGGATTGCCCAGATCTAGCTTGAGGGTCAACCATTGATCATGACCTCTCGATGACTTCCTCTATAGCTCATAAACATTTTTTAAAAAATTACTAAAACAAAAACATAATCTCTGAAACTAAATATATACACAGAAATACAAACCTTATGAAGGTAAGAATATAGGAGTGATAAAATATAACAGAATTAAGGATAAACATATCTCATATCAATAAATACACCATATGTCTTATACATATAGTAAAATACAATAGTATGTTAAAAGACAAGGGCAAAGCAAGATTTAATTCACTGTGAACTGAAAAGAGAGACTGTTCTAATCTAGGCTTCCCTGAAAAAGGAGCTGATATAGGTAGTTAATTTGGGGAAGTAATCCCAAGGATCAGGAGTAGAGGGCTGGGATAGGTGAATCAGGGAAAAGGTGTGTCATGGAGCATATTACCACTAAAACCTCTATGCATCCATGTGAATATACCAACTGTCCCTCTAAAACATGGAAAAGGAGAATATTTATTTGTGGTCACCTGTCCTCTATTAGTCATGAATTACTGCTGATGATAGTAGCTGAGCAGGTATGTAGATACTTAGCTTCACATCACAGAGCAGGTGAGAGGCTGTCAGATCACCCACACAAAGAGCCAGCTGCAGTAACTACTGGGGTAAAAAGTGGGCTCAGGGAATAGGACATAGGGCACAAGCTGTCCATGATACACACACCCAAAGGAAGTGGCTCAGATAGGTTGAAAATAAAACAACTCAGCAAAAGCTTATTGCGTATTTTACATGGAGGAAAAATTCAGACAAAGTTGAATTTAGGGTAAATATTATTTAAAGGATACACTTCATAGGGAAAATCTAAAAATCACAAATTTCTTTGAACCAAATAACAAGTAGTCATTCTCATAAAGCAAAAACTACAGAAAACTCAGAGAAAGAGACAGAAAACAAAATCAAAATAAAATTTCAGGGACAACTGGGAGTCCAAGAAATCAAAGTGAAATAGGAAGAATATTCAGAACATAAAAATTAAATAGAAAAAAAAGGAGAAAATATAAAAAAGTTACTTCAAAACAGTAAATGGCCAGGTCCTTTCATCAAGAAATTCTACCAAACCTTTTTTTGAAATATAATATATAACACTATATTAGTTTCAGGCATAGAACATAATTATTTGATATGCATACATATAGCAAAATGATCAACACAATAGATTTAACATCCATCAAAGCACATAGTTTACAATTTTTTTTCTTGTGAAAAAGAGCTTTTAAGATCTATTCTCTTAGCAAACTTCAAGTATAGTATTATTAACTATTATCATCATGCTGTATATTATATCCCCTTAACTTATGAAGAAACAGGTTCCCTTCAGAGCTATTTCAACTCTTCCAGAAAAAAAATTTTTTTCAAATAATCTTTACTAAGCAAATATAACAACAGTACCAAACCCTATCAAAAACTGAACCCACAAAATAGGAAACTACAAATCAATTACCTTTACAAGTATTGATGTAAATGTAACAAAAATATTGGCAAATGGAATATAGGAGAATTTTCTAAAATAATAAACCATGATAAAATGTTTTATTCAAAGACTATAAAATAGATTAATATTAGGAATCTCTTCTTATAATTCACCATATTTATTTTCTGTTTCGTGGATAGAAAAATTATACAAAACTACATAATTGCTGACAAAGCACTACAAATTTTAACAACTATTCTTCATAAAAAAATTTTAAAACAAAATACATGGCTATTTCTGTGTATTTGTATCTCTGTGCATATGTGTATTTGATAGGGAAGCACAACTAGAAAATTTCTCATTAAAGTTCTAGAGCAAAACAATTTGTTTTCACATTTATGTTTAATATTTTTCTAGAAGAAATGGCAAAAAAAAAAAGAGAAAGAAATGAGGTATCAAAAACAGGAAAAATGAAGGTTAAGATTTGTATCTATTTGAAGGAATTGTTTGTTCATCATTGCTATTATTAACTGGAAACTCCAAAAAGAATCAAGTGAAAAGAAATTTCAAATAGCAAGATAAATTACTTAATTTCACTAGGTAAAAAAATAATATATAGAAATCAAAAGTTTTCATATATAAAAACAAGTTAGTAAATATAATGGAAGAAAAACCAATAGGATACAAAAAAACAAAATACCTAGGAAATGAATTTAACAAGAATTGAATAGGAAATCCATAGGAAGAAATCTTCAAAACAGTACTAAGGAATCACAAAAAGACAAATATATAGAATCACGTTCTTGATTACATATCAAGATGTCAGTTTTTTCCCTGTGTTGATCTGTATTTAATGGAACTCACCCTGAAGAACACAAACAGTTTATTTTTCACAAGACAAGCTGAATCTAATATTTCTATAAAAACATTAACGAGAACATCCAGGAAAAGTCTGAAAGAGTGAGGAAGAGAAAATTGCACTAACCTATACTAAATCTTATTATAAAATTACAGTACTTAACAATGCTGATACATGAGTAGACAGATCATACAAATAGAATTGAAAGTCCAAAATTGAACCTCAGAATAACCTAATATAAGATAAATGTGGTATTTTATTTCAATGAAAAAAGATAGATTATTCAATAAATTGCTTTGAGATACAAGGTTTGCTTCCTCGAGTTCTACCTCACATTTACATAAAAAAAACAAATTTCAAATAGATCAAAGATTCAAATATCAACCTTGTAAGAAAGCACTACATGAAATTATGGGAAAACTTTTTTTCTATATAATTTTGAAAGAAGATCTTTCTAGGTAAGACAAAAAGCTCAGAAACCCGAGATGTAGAAATTAATAAATTTGACTAATCAAAAGGGTTTTTGTTAAATTATCTGCTAGGCAAAAAATACCAGGAATTATATCAAAAAAGTAACTACAGGCTGAGAGAAATATTTGAGTCTCATTTCACAAAGGCCTAATTTCTTTTTTTTTAATTGAAGTTCAATTAATTAACATACATTATTTGTTTCAGAGGTACAGGTCTGTGATTCATCACTCTTACATATAATACCCAGTGCATACTCTCCCCAATGTCCATCACCCAGTTACCCCATCCTTCCACTCCCCTCCCCTCCAGCAATCCTCAGTTTGGTCTGATTAAAAATCTCTTAGAGTTTGTCTCCCTCTCTGGTTTCATCTTATTTCATTTTTTCCTCTGTCCCCCTATGATCCTCTGCCTTTCTTAAATTCCACATATCAGTGAGATCGTATGATAATTGACTTTCTCTGAATGACTTATTTCACACAGCGTAATAACCTCTAGTTCCATCCATGTCATTAAATTGCAAGATTTCATTTTTTGATGACTGTGTAATATTGCATTGTGTACATATATCACATCTTCTTTATCCCTTCCTTTGTCAACAGAAATCTGTGTTCTTTCCGTAATTCGGCTATTGTGGACATTGCTGCTATAAACATTGGGGGATCGGTGCCCCTTTGGCTCACTATATTGTATCTTTGAGGTAATAACCCAGTAGTGCAATTGCTGGTCATAGGGTAGCTCTATTTTCAACTTTTTGAGGAACCTTCATGCTGTTTTCCAGAGCAGTTGCACCAGTTGCATTCCCACCAACAGTGTAGGAGGGTTCCCCTTTCTCCGCATCCTCGCCAGCATCTGTCATTTCCTAACTGGTTAATTTTAGCCATTCTGACTGGTGTGAGGTGGTGTCTCATTGTGGTTTCAATTTGTATTTCCCTGGTGCCAAGTGATATTGAGCAATTTTTCATGTATCTGTGGGAATTTGGATGTCTTCTTTGAAGAAATGTCTGCTCATGTCTTCTGCCCATTTCCTAATTGGATTGTTTGTTCTGTGGGTGTTGAGTTTCATAAATTCTTTATAGATTTTGGATACTAGCCCTTTATCTGATATGTCATTTGTAAATAGCATCTCCCAGTCTGTCCGTTATCTTTTGGTTTTATCCATTGTTTCCTTTGCTATGCAAAAGCTTTTAATCTTGATGAAGTGCCAATAGTTCATTTTTGCCTTTGTTTTCCTTGCTTTTGGAGACATGTCTAGCAAAAAGTTGCTGTAGCTGAGGTTGAAGAGGTTGCTGCCTGTGTTCTCCTCAAGGATTTTGATGGATTCCTGTCTTACATTGAGGTCATTCATCCATCTGAAGTCTATTTTTGTGTGTGGTGCAAGGAAATGGTCCAGTTTCATTCTTCTGCATATGGCTCTCCAATTATCCCAACACCATTTATTGAAGAGACTGTCTTTTTTCCATTGGATATTCTTTCCCGCTTTGTCAAAGATTAGTTGACCATAGAGTTGAGGGTCCATTCCTGGGTTCTTTATTCTATTCCATTAATCTATGTGTCTGTTTTTGTGCCAGTACCATACTGTCTTGATGATGACAGTTTTGTAACAGAACTTGACACAACGGCCTAATTTCTAATTTCTTTAACATAACTTGCATGCCTACAAGAAAATGATTAATAGGGGCACCTGGGTGGTTCAGCTGGTTAAGCATCTGCCTTTAGCTCAAGTTATGATGCCAGGGTCCTAGGATTGAGCTCTGTATCAGGCTCCCTGCTTAGCAGGGAGTCTGCTTCTCCCTCACCCTCCTTCTGCTCCCCCCCCCACCCTGCTTGTGCTCTCACTTTCTCTCAAATAAATAAAATCTTTTTAAAAAAGGAAAATGATTAATAACATGAAGGGGAAATATATAAAAAATTAAATAGACAAAACATAAAAACAGCTCTTTACATATAAGAAAATAATTCTCAACTCCACTGAAGGGGGTCAAAATATGCCACTCTGGCATATTATTTTGGGCTGAAAACAAGTCAGAAACAGCAGGCACAGGAAGAACTTTCTGCCTCTGTCTAAAAAGCAGGGCATGAATTCCTGTAAGAAAGGTGCCCTCCCTATACCAGGAAGAGGAGAGCCCTCTAAACACCAGAGATGACGAGTCAATGCTGAGATGTGAGACGAGTCTGCACAGTCCTTGCCAAAATAACCCTTTTCTTCCATGTATTTTCTCCTCATATTGTCCCATTTATTTCCTGGTCTTCCTTGTATATTTCCCAGTCTTGCCTAAAACTCATTGGCCTTAGAAGCCCAAACCCTCTTTCTTTTGTCTACTCACTTCTCCACAGTTTATTGTCCTTTCTTAAATGGTACAGAAGCTCCCAAATCGAACTGCTTTTTGGGGTTTTCACCCTTTTCTTTAAAACTCTTATGCATATAAAATATTAACATCAATTAAAACTGTATGCCTTTTCTCCTGTTAATCTGAACCTAAGAGCAGAAAAGTTCTTCCTCCCCTACACCACTCACAAGACAAAAAAAAAAAAAAAAAAAAAAAAAAAAATACAAAATGCCATTTTTATTTATCATACTGACCAAGATTAAGAAATTAAAAAAAAAAATTTGATTACACATTGAATTAGTGAAAAATTAGTAAGTGGATAGGGCCATGTATTATTGGTGGGTATGAATCACTTCAACAAAAACAATTTGGCCATCTCTCTTGAAATTAAAAATGAGAATACCCATTTTTTCAGTAACGATACTCCTAGAAATTACCCCTATAAATGAAGGTATACACAGTGTAATTAATCATTTGCAAGAAGATTCACTATATTGTTTGCAACAAAATGATCACTAAGACAGCAAGCTAAAAAAATAATGGGAAATCTTCTCATACAATGGAATAAGATAGTCATTTAAAGTTAGCTCAAAAGAGACTGGTAAGAAAAGAGTCTTAGGATACATCTTAAATGAAAAGAAAGGGAGGGGCACCTGGGTGGCTCGGTGGGTTAAAGCCTCTGCCTTGGGCTCAGGTCATGACCCCAGGGTCCTGGGATCGAGCCCCGCATCAAGCCCTGCATTGAGCCCTGTATCAGGCTCAGTGGGAGGACTGCTTCCCCAACTCTCTCTGCCTGCCTCTCTGCCTACTTGTGATCTCTCTGTCAAATAAATAAATAAAATCTTAAAAAGAAAAAAAATCAAAGTTCTGAGTAAAGAAAGAAAGAGATGTAGATATGTGCGTTCATACATGCACAGGCACAGAGTATCACTGGAAAAATCCACCAAATCTTGTAAAAGTGGTTGCTGCCATTGAGAAAAATCGAGTTCCTGGGGACACAACTGGGATATTTTAAAATCTCAACCATATTTATGCATTTCCTACTTAGAATATATCACACAGACTAATGTGTATGACAAAACTTTACATGGTGGTTTTGCAACATACTGAGGTATGGAGCCATTTTCTAGTGACTATATAGGGGAAACAGTCACATCTTCTCCATGTCTTCACTAGTAAGAAATGATGTCTCTTTTTCTTTGGATTCATCATATGGTATGTGCTGTGGCAGCATTAGAAAGTAGAACTCGTATTATACTCCCCTGTATTCATGTTTGCTCAAACTCCTTTAAGTCATAAGTTCTTTGAGTCTGTTCCTAGTGCCTCACTCATCTCTGTATTACCAGAAATCATCACAGGGCCAACATACTGGAATTTGTTGAAATGACACATACTTTCCCTTTACACTTTGCATCAGAAGAAACAGTTTTGGGAGGGGGGAGAGGGGTGCCTCAGACAGGGACATATGGTGTAGCCCCGTTAGACATAAGCTGCCCATCCATCCAGAAGGGATCTAACTGCCCTGTCCCTTTGGTTACCCTGACTGGTCACTTGACTATTCAGCTGCCCTTGTTATTGTAATCCCTCAGATGGCCATCTGCTCTGCTCACGTGGGAGAGCTGGCCCCAGGGAGAAGTGCTCAGCTGCCCTGCATCCTCAAATCAGGTCAATTACACCAGAGTTCCTTAATTGCTCACGACGGCTTGGCTATTGTGTATGAACCATCAGTAATTTCCAGTTCATTGTGGCTAAAAATTCTAGACTAATGAAGGTTCCAACCTGTCCCCCAGGGTCCCTGGCACCACTCAGCTTGTACATGTTGCACAGCATGCTAGATTCCATTTCACACCCTATCAGCCACTGAATTTCAAGCAGAAGTGTAAGTTGAAATAAAACCATACCACAAAAGACAAAGCAAGAAGTATCATTTAAAGACAGTGAGTCCTTTTCAGAGGAAAGAAAGAGGGAGAACATAATCCTGACAAAGGCCCTGATCGGTCCCTTGAGCAGCAGCCCACAGCCCTGAGCACAGGTTGTTAGGTGGTTGCGCTGCTGTTCCATCTGAGGAATGACCAGTCCCACAGGTGAGTGATGCAAATGACTTCCTGGTCCAAATTTAGGTGCTTTTGAAAAATTTCAGAAAAGTTAAATTATCTTTCTTAGACTTCTCATTTGAGAAACTCTGGTGTTCATTTTTCATCTTGTCCTGCTATAAATGAATAATCTTCCTGAAAACTCACTACACTTTGAACAGTTGAGTTCCTTTTGTCTGATGATGAACAAAGAAAAAGTTGATGGAAATGTCCCACATGGCACATTTGAAAAGGCTGTATTTGTAACAAAAAACCAGCCTCTTCTAGCTGATACTAAGAAATTTAAACCTTAAAGTTCCCCAATTTTTCTCTCAGCCCCCCTCTTCTCTACATGATTATACATATGAACACATAATTATTATACACAATTTTTTCAGAATCAGTTGTATATTGGAATACACTCTCAAGGTCAAGGATTTTGTTTGATATCATATTTTATAAAGTTAATAGCATAGAATAGATGTCCTGTCAACTTCTTTTTCTCAGTTTGCAGACAGCTGTACTTGGTATTCATGGTCATATAGATGCTGCTTCCAACATGGTATCGCACTAAACCAAAAGCTAGCCTTTTCCTGTCAACTCATAATACCGCAGCTGTTTTAGATTCAACATTCTTTCCTACAGTCACGGAACTATCCAACTAAAAGAGAACTTCAAGACCACCCTGCCTTTAAGAAGCTAAAGAATCTGAATAGGTTAGATGTGTTTCCAAGTCACATGGCTGAATAGTGCTGATCACCTATTTGGCACCCAGGTCTTCTACACCCTAGGGAAGCACTGTGTGCCTCCCAGACCTTGTCTCTGCCCAAGAGACCCTTCATCTCTCCTTCCCTCCTATCTTACTTCCTTCTCTCGCTTTCTCTTTCTCTCTCTCTCACCCCACCCCACCACACAGAATTTTCTAGTATTTCTATTACCAAGTGAAATTGTCCAATTAAATTAAAATAATCCAAATTAGTTCCTTCTTTTCTTCATTCAAAGGAATTGTGAAAACCTACTTCCCAGGTCTTAACATGCTAAACACATCAAGGGTTAAAACATACTTTGCTGAAAATTCAGATGAGTATATTCAAATTCAGTAAGAATCACTGGCTTAGAAAAACTAAATGTCCTTTACAGGTGAAATTCCATTTAAATTATCCTTTGCAGAAAAGAGTATATCCTGATGGATATTCAGAAAGAAGTGCCCACAATCTTTCCTGATGACCCATCTCCATAATGTTATGGTGGAGAGAACTATGGACCAGAAGTCAGGAGTTTTAGCCCTAGCAGTGGTTGCTCCTCATTCTGAGCAAAGGACTTCTCCATATCTCATTTGTGAATGAGGGGAGGTCCTTCCAACTCTGCCTTGCTAATTGCGATGGCTGCATGGCCTTTACAAATTTATTTTATTTTTTAATGATGCTTTAAGCACTCTCACAGAGATAGTAGATACATGTCCGAAAAAGTAGATAAAAGCTATAAGTTGTGATATTAAAGTAATGAATTGAAAGTCATGTGTTATTTTGTTTAAAAAAAAAAAAAATCATTCCAGCAGTTGTTCTTAGGTAAGCATTGTCCTTTACACAATTATCTTAAGAAGCAGTATGGCCTCAAATCAGTTGATACAGCACATGCAAAACTTCACTACTTATCTTAGAGCACCTTTTTTTTTTTAAAAAACATTAACTGTTTTGCTTACATCATTCAATTTATTTGTCAAATAGGCCACAATTTGTGACTGATCCTCCAAATCAGAACATCATTGACATCATAAATTGACAGATGAACGTCTGTTGTCAAGGGGAGTGCATCAAATTTGTGGCCTCAAGCTTCAAATATATAGTTGACCCTTGTACAATACAGCTTTGAACTGCATGGGTCCATTTATATGTGGATTTTTGAGGGGGGGAGTGGATATAGGGTTTTCATATTTGGAAATTGGGTGCTCAGAGTCCCAGTTAGAACAAAGAATCAGACCACCTTACCTAATAATTATGCTATTTCTTCACCTAGTAGTAAATGTCAATATTTTTTCTTAATATTATTCCTCTATAGAACAGGAAAAAATGTCCCTAGGGGGCAACCAAAGAAATCTGACTGTGTTTCCTTTTAAAAATGGCACCTAACAAGATGCTACATACCTTCCTCTGAGTTAAATGCTAAAATATCTAAGTAGAAAAAGGGAACTACCTAAAAGAAAATATAATGTTAACGTAAATAAATGCCAGAATTTGGAAGAAAATTCAAAGAACATTATCAGCAAGGAACTTGAGAGAAATATAACCAGGCTTTAGCTCAGAAAATGCCCTAACGTGATGAAAAAAAAAAAAAAATAGACTTCTTATATCCCATATCATCTGACCCTTGATTTAAAGACAAAGGGGACAAAATGACAAACTGAGCAGCCATCCATATATTTAAGTAGATGCTGCTTTCATTATTAATTTTTTTAAGAATACTTTTACATTCCTTTTGGGGTGAATGAAGAAATTCTGAAATTAGAGAGTAGTAGTTGGGGTACAACATCATGAATGTACTTAATGCCACTAAATTGTGCACCTAAAAATGGTTAAACTGTACATTTGTGCTATCCTGTCACAAAAATTAATTAACTAATTATTTCTCACACATGCACACGAAGAGTAAAATAAAGCCCCACATACCCATCTCCCATTTTCAAAAATTATTAACCCACAGCTAGTATTTAATTTAAATTCTTATCCCTTCCATTCCACATTGCATTATTTTGAAACAAATCCCAGGCAGCATATCATTTTGTCCATAATTATTTCCATGTGTTTCTCTAAAAGATAACAATACTATCTTAAAACATAACTGTTATCATACCTGAAACTAACAGTAATTCATCATCAAATATTCAATCAGGGTTCAGATTGGCTCACAATTCTTGATTTTGAAACAACAGTGAAATAAGGTCGCATTATATTTGGTTGCTATGTCTCTTTTGTCACCAACGTGTAGATTCCCCACTGCTTTGCAAATTTCTTCACAATTTAATCATGGAATGAACAGGATTGTTTGTCCCAAAAAGATCCTTACACTCTGAATTTTGCTGATTACATCAGCATAGTGTTGTTTTACACATTCCCACATCCCTTGAGTGTCCTGAGAGCTAATAATTAGATCTAGGGGCTTGAGCAGATTCCAGTTGGATATTTTTAGTTCGAATACTTTAAAGTTGTGTTATAGAATCCCATCAGGAAGCATGTGTGTTTGGCTGTCTCTTTTTCCATCATCTAAGACGGATCTGTGGGTTTAGATGTTATCAGTCATAGCCACCCCTAAAGGTTCTCCATAAGCTTTTTATCAAATAGGCTTAGCAGCCAGTGATAACACTGCCTATACCCATTACTTCCTTACAGGTAGCAAAATGGCATACTTTAATTCTATCATTCTTTCTTCTTTGATTAGCTATAATGCATATAAAGAATTACTTCATCAAGTACTAGGATTCACTTAGATGGAATAACTGGAAAGGCAGGATTACATACTTCATTTTGAGGCAAAGAGCACTGTCTCCGAAATCTCCAATGAGACTTGTCAGAGAGCACAAATGAGCCAGCCCCTAAGAATTCCCAGAAATACTTAAGAGGGGATGGGTCCTAGGATGGGGGTGGGGATGGAGGGTGTCTGATGAGCAACTGGAATTCCTGCTCAAATAGAGAACATATTCTACTAAAATTTAAGTAACTGCTGTTATAAAATGACCCAATTAATATCCATAGGGTCATGAAGCACAGGAAAATTCAAATTACATTAGATTTTAGTACAACAAATTAATGGGGAAGAGAAAAATTATATATTAGACTGGGAAAATTAAAATTATTATTAAATTAGATTGGGACAATTAAAATTATTATTGAAATTATGTATTAAATTTGACTGGGACAATTACAAAAATATTTGGAGTTTAAAAAATATACCATCCTTAATTTACTTGTTATACCAAACAGCAGCAGGTGAATTAAAGAGTTAAATGTTAAAAATGAAAACCAAAGAAGAGTGAACTTCTTGGCGAACATTTATCTTTGTATAAAATTCGTAAGCCTGGGGTGCCTGGGTGGCTAAGTGGGTTAAAGCCTCTGCCTTCGGCTCAGGTCATGATCTCAGGGTCCTGGAATCGAGAGCCACACCAGGCTCTCTGCTCAGCAGGGAGCCTGATTCTCCCTCTCTCTCTCTGCCTGCCTCTCTGCCTCCTTGTGATCTCTGTCTGTCAAGTAAATAAATAAAATCTTTAAAAAAAATTCATAAGCCTGACAACAAAGGGAAAAGCTACAGTGAAAAAAAAATTATATTTTATTTCACATAAATTTTAATATGTTTGTCAACTCTCACATAAAAGGTAAATGACAACTTGAAAAAACATTGACTAACAATATCAATATATAAGAAGCTCTTACTGGCAAATCAATAAGAAAATGGTAAACATTATAGTAAAATAGAAGATATGCATAAATCATTCAAAATGAAGACATGCAAATTAAAACACAATAAAATTCTCTTTTTTTCCCCTTAAAATTGAAACCAATTTTTTCTCTAATGTTAAAAACTTGCATTGGAACTGGTACAGAAAAAAGAAAAACCCTGCTCTGCAGAGGAAATCACATATCAGTAAAATTTTTATGAAGAACAACTTGGTAACGTGGTTGAAGGGTCTTAAAAATATTCTTACCCTTTCAGCCAAAACAAATTTAGAATTTCCTTTACAGATATAAATAGAGAGGTATATTCATATTTGTCACAAAGTTGCTTCTGGTAGGAGTGTCTGGGGGGCTCAGTGGGTTAAGCCTCTGCCTTCGACTCAGGTCATGATCTCAGGGTCCTGGGATTGAGCCCCGTATTGGGCTCTCTGCTAAGCGGGGAGCCTGCTTTCCCTCTCACTCTCTGCCTACTTGTGATCTCTTTCTCTCTGTCAAATAAATAAATAAAATCTTTAAAAAAAAATGTTGCACGGGCAACCTGGGTGGTCAGTCAGTTAAAAAAAAAAAGTTGCTCCTCGTAAATTTGGAATACTTAGAAGCAATTTAGGGAAATAATGTAGAGTTATGAGATGAAAACTATATAGCTAATAAAAATGTTTTCAAAAATATTTTAAGACATGTGAAAATCCTTCAATGGATAATAATGAGAAAAAAATAAGGTTCAAAATTATTTCCACAGTCTAAATCTAATTTCATGTTCATGCATATATATGTATTTTATATAAATTGTACTTATATACATACTTACAAATATGTATAAATGTATTTTATGTCCATATATACATATTTACATATATAAATACATATTTATATATTGTGTGTATGTGTGTATGAAAGTGAGTGAATAAAGTGCTCACAGTATTGACGTTAAAGGTTTGTTTTCCTTCTGCATAAATTTGGTTATGGTTACATATTTCCTAATGAAGCATTATTTTACAATCGAAATAAAGAAAACTAATATTATTTTAAAAGAAATCTTTTGTTCGACTCAACTATTCCATCTATATACAATCATTTCCTCACCATCAATTTTACAAGAATTTTCTATCATGCGCCAGGCATTATCATTATTGGGGTCCATGGCAAAAAGGCAGTTATACAATATGGAAGTCATACTCCAGTGAAAAAGACAGATCTTTACAAAACTAGTATGATTTTATTGTACTCGGTCCTCTAACAGTAGTATAAACCAAGAGCAGACAACTATTACATAACCCACACTCTTTTATGCCTCAGTAGAAGGAAGGTCTGATGAGAGCATATACATGATTTGCAAGAACAGCTATCTTTGTAGTATAGCTTCCCTAGCGAAATGAAAGTGTAGACAAAATAAAGCTCAGCGTTACTGCTATTTAACTTAAACAGTGTTGTTCGCTACTAAGAGATAGAACTATCAATCCCATTTCTGCTGTAGTATGGTCCTGGTTTTCTCTTGAGTCCTCACTACCTTCTTAGTGCAAAAGGTTGTCATAGTTCAAGATTTTCCCATTAAACATGAGAAACAGCGACCAGCCACGCTTGTCTTTCTCAGCTTCTCTGCCCTGTTCCACATCAGCTAGCATCAGGTCCCAATCCAAACCAACCTTGGTGGTTTTGCTCCACGAGTTCTGTGGGCAGAGTTAATGGAGCTATCACTTGCTCTTGTCTGCAAACAAGGAATGATGGATGGCTATCTGCTAAATGTATTAAACTGAAGTTCAAAAGAGTAGCTCCTTAGCATGCAAAAGAAGAAGAAAAATTATATTTTTCATTTCTTCATTCACCTCTTACATTCCAGGAAGACTTTGTCTTCTCTTCCCTTCTCATGCTAGTCACCAATATAATAACAAGTTCCTCAGCATCAACCCATATACACAGTTTATTTAACACAGTACACTCGCTCCTTCACTCTGCAAACATTTATTGAGAGCCCATTAAGTGGCAAAGCTCGGTGCTAGAAGCTGGAGATACAAAATGAATAAAACATAGGGCTGGTACTTGGGCACTTGTGATACAGTGTGAGAGAAAGACATTAAAACAAATCACTGAAATAAAGTATCATAGGTGCTCTAATAAGCAAAGTATGTAGAGTAGCAATTATAAACTCCGTTTATTGAGAACTTGCTATATAGGTTCTGTGGTAAATACTTCATATGTATTAAAAGCCCTCAATCCTTGAAATATCCCTATGAGATAGCGAGAAGTTAAACCAACATACTTTCCTGACCCTGGCTAGACAATTCTGGGCGTCTGTGCTAAAAATACTGAAACCAAGCGAAAGGAAGTACTTTTGTTCCATGAAATCTTTGCTCCTGGAAGACATACTGAACCAATTAAAACAGCCTACTTAATTATTAAGACCAAAGGTGTTCATCAGGCCTTGCTTTAAGATCTCTGCCTTGCCATGCCCACCAATTCCAAGTTATTTTATCATAGAAACTGTCCAATCTCATCCAATTCTCTTCCTTGAAAGCTCCACTTTAAAATCATACGCTCAGACCCTAAAACTCCATAAATATCATCTTCCCCATCGCTAAGAAGCTACTAAACATCAGTCATACTGGCCTTCCCTCCCTACTCAGAAGGCCAATAAGCTTAGCCTTGCTTGACTAGCAGGTTTTTTGGGGTATCTTCTGAGGTATCAATGATCAGCAATTGATATGATAAGTATCGTTTCACATTTGTATAAGGATTATGTGACTCTAGTCTAAACCTTGTAATTCTGTCCATTCTGCCATTTATGGTGGATTAAAAGACGTGATATTTTATTTCTCTTTGTTGTCTGATTGCTGTTGCTAGGACTTCTAATACTATGTTGAACAAGAGTGGTGAAAGTGGGCATCCTTGTCTTGTTCCTGATCTCAACGGGAAGGCTGCAAGCTTTTTCCCATTGAGAATGATATTTGCTGTGGGTCTTTCATAGATAGATTTGATGAGGTTCAGGAATGTTCCCTCTATCCCTATACTTTGAAGCGTTTTAATCAGGAACGGATGCTGGATTTTGTCAAATGCTTTTTCTGCATCAATTGAGCGGACCATGTGATTCTTCTCTCTTCTCATATTAATTTGTTCTATCACATTGATTTACGAATGTTGAACCATCCTTGTAGCCCAGGGATGAATCCCACCTGTTCATGGTGGATAATCTTTTTAATGTGCTGTTGGATCCTGTTGGCTAGGATCTTGTTGAGAATCTTAGCACCCATATTCATCAGTGATATTGATCTAAAATTCTCCTTTTTGGTGGGGTCTTTGCCTGGTTTGGGGATCAGGGTAATGCTGGCTTCATAGAAAGAGTCTGGAAGTTTTCCTTCTGCTTCAATTTTTTGAAACAGCTTCAGGAGAATAGGTGTTATTTCTTCTTTGAAGGTTTGGTAGAATTCCCCAGGGAATCCGTCAGGTCCTGGGCTCTTGTTTTTTTGGGAGGTTTTTGATCACTGCTTCAATCTCGTTATTAGATATCGGTCTATTCAGGTTGTTGATTTCTTCCTGGTTCAATTTTGGTAGTTTATATTTTTCCAGGAATGCATCCATTTCATCTAGGTTGCTAAGTTTATTGGCATGTAACTGTTGATAATAACTCCAAATTGGTAATGAAGAAGTCTAACTCTCTCTCTTCGCAGATGACATGATTCTTTATATGGAAGACCCAAAAGACTCCACCCCCAAACTACTAGAACTCATACAGCAATTCAACAACGTGGCAGGATACAAAGTCAATGTGCAGAAATCAGTGGCTTTCTTATACACTGACAATGAAAATACAGAAAGGGAAATTAGAGAATCGATTCCATTTACTATAGCACCAAGAACCATAAAATACCCGGGAATAAACCTAACCAAAGAGGTAAAGGATCTGTACTCGAGGAACTACAGAACACTCATGAAAGAAATTAAAGAAGAAACAAAAAGATGGAAGACCATTCCATGCTCTTGGATCAGAAGAATAAACATTGTTAAAATGTCTATACTGCCTAGAGCAATATATACTTTTTTTTATTTTATTTTAAAGAGAGAAATTACAATTACACTGAGAGGCAGGCAGAGAGAGAGAGAGAAGGAAGCAGGCTCCCTGCTGAGCAGAGAGCCCGATGCGGGACTCGATCCCAGGACCCTGAGATCATGACCTGAGCCGAAGGCAGCGGCCTAACCCACTGAGCCACCCAGGCACCCGAGCAATATATACTTTTAATGCCATTCCGATCAAAATTCCACTGGTATTCTTCAAAGAGCTGGAGCAAATAATCCTAAAATTTGTATGGAATGAGAAGAGACCCCGAATCGCTAAGGAAATGTTGAAAAACAAAAATAAAGCTGGGGGCATCATGTTACCTGATTTCAAGCTTTATGACAAAGCTGTGATCACCAAGACAGCATGGTACTGGCATAAAAACAGACACATAGACCAGTGGAACAGAGTAGAGAGCCCAGATATGGACCCTCAACTCTATGGTCAATTAATCTTCGACAAAACAGGAAAAAATATACAGTGGAAAAAAGACAGTCTCTTCAATAAATGGTGCTGGGAAAACTGGACAGCTATATGTAGAAGAATGAAACTCTACCATTCTCTTACACCGTACACAAAGATAAACTCAAAATGGATAAAAGACCTCAATATGAGACAGGAATCCATCAGAATCCTAGAGGAGAACATAGGCAATAATCTCTTCGATATCAGTCACAGCAACTTCTTTCAAGATATGTCTCCAAAGGCAAAGGAGACTAAAGCGAATATGTACTTTTGGGACTTCATCAAAATCAAAAGCTTCTGCACAGCAAAGGAAACAGTCAAAAAAACAAAGAGGCAACCCACGGAATGGGAGAAGATATTTGCAAATGACAGTACAGACAAAAGGTTGATATCCAGGATCTGTAATGAACTCCTCAAACTCAATACACACGAAACAGGCAAACATATCAAAAAATGGAAGAAGATATGAACAGACACTTCTCCAATCAAGACATACAAATGGCTATCAGACACATGAAAAAATGTTCATCATCATTAGCCCTCAGGGAAATTCACATTAAAACCACATTGAGATATCACCTTATACCAGTTAGAATGGCCAAAATTAACAAAACAGGAAACAACATGTGTTGGAGAGGATGTGGAGAAAGAGGAACCCTCTTACACTGTCGGTGGGAATGCAAGTTGGTGCAGCCTCTTTGGAGAACAGTGTGGAGATTCCTCAAGAAATTAAAAATAGAGCTTCCCTACGACCCTGCCATAGCACTACTGGGTATTTACCCCAAAGATACAGATGGAGTGAAACAAAGGGCCATCTGTACCCCAATGTTTATAGCAGCAATGGCCACGGTCGCCAAACTGTGGAAAGAACCAAGATGCCCTTCAACGGACGAATGGATAAGGAAGATGTGGTCCATATACACATGGAGTATTATGCCTCCATCAGAAAGGATGAATACCCAACTTTTGTAGAAACATGGACGGGACTGGAAGAGATTGTGCTGAGTGAAATAAGTCAAGCAGAGAGAGTCAATTATCATATGGTTTCACTTATTTGTGGAGCATAACAAATATCATGGAGGACAAGGGGTGTTAGAGAGGAGAAGGGAGTTGGGGTAAATTGGAAGGGGAGGTGAATCATAAGAGACTATGGACTCTGAAAAACAATCTGAGAGGTTTGAAGTGGCAGGGGTGTGGGAGGTTGGGGTACCAGGTGGTGGGTATTATAGAGGGCACAGATTGGTGGTGAAAAAATAATGAATACTATTTTTCTGAAAATAAATAAATTGAAAAAATTTTTTAAAAAAGACATGATATTTTAGTGGGAAATGTATGAAGGAAGGGCACAGTAAACACATCACTTAAGCTGAGTTTTAAAAGCCAGATAAAGTGGGGCAACTGGGTGGCTCAGTTGGTTAAGTGTTTGACTCTTGCCTTTGGCTCAGGTCATGATCTCAGGGTCGTGAGATCAACCCTGTGATGAGCCCCATGATGAGCCCTGTGACAAGCCAGGCATGGAGCCCTGCATGGAGTCCTGAATTGGGCTCTATCCTGGGTGTGAAACCTGCTTGGGATTCTCTGTCTCCCTCTCCCTGTGTCCCTTCTGTCCCCACCCTGCTCATATATATTCTCTCTCTCTCTCTCAAAAAATCAAAAATAAAAAAACAAGAACCAGGCAAAGTATTCATCTGACTTTCCGGAGAGGAAATGATATTTGCATGCAAAGAAACAAAAAGGCACGAACCTGTAAGGTAGTTAAAAGAAGTTAATTGCAGAAAGAGCTCATGGTGGAATGGGATGCTAGGAGATGAGGCTGGAAGCACAGGTGAGGCCAGATCACAAAAAGTCCTGTTTCCATCCTACAAGTTTTGATTTTATGTTGTAGGCAATGGGAAAATGAAGAGGGGCGCCTGGGTGGCTCAGTGGGTTAAGCCTCTGCCTCAGACTCAGGTCAGGATCTCAGGATCCTGGGATTGAGTGGGAAGCCAGCTTCTCTCTCTCTCTCTCTCTCTCTCTCTCTCTGCCTGCCTCTCTGTCTACTTTTTATCTCTCTCTCTGTCAAATAAATAAATAAAATTTTAAATTTAAAAAAAAAAAAAAGAAATGGGAGATTTTTTTTTTTTTTTTTTTAACCAGAGTGACATAATCAGTTTTGAGTTTTCATAAAGATTATTCTGGCACTGATTTGAAGGTACAAGTCAGGAAACAGGAAGACTCACTGGGAAGCTGTTACAGTAATGTAGAAGGGGTTCTGGTGACCAGCACGGTGTGGGTGGAGCGAAGAGGATGGGACATATGAAAGCAACCAAGGCCGTAAGGTATGATCATTAATGAGATGTCCTTAGGGGAAAGGAAGAGCTGGAGATTATTCTGGGTTTATAGTTTAGGCCAATGGGTACTTTCAAATATAAAAAATCTGAGGGGCACCTGGGTGGCTCAGTTAGTTACACATGGAACTCTTGATTTCAGCTCAGGTTATGATCTCAGTGTCCTGGGATGGAGCCCTGCATCAGGCTCCACACTTAGCCAAGAGTTAGCTTGAGGATTCTTTCTCTTTCTCCCTTTCTTCCTCTTCCTCTGCCTCTCCACAGCCCCCATGCTCCCTACCCCAGCCCTCCACACTCCCGCTTGGCTTGTGTGCTGCTCTCTTTTCTCTCTCTCTAATAAATAAACAAATCTTTAAGAAAGGAATATTATCTCTAGCGCCTCTGTCTTGAGGGTAGGTCAGTCTGATACTTCTCAAAGCACTGAACACGGGACCTTGAACACTGCGAGACGTGATGAACGTGTATTGAATGAAGGACTCAGAGGCAGGAAGACAGGTAAAAACTTACTGAATCGATCAGTAAGTGGCAGGAATTTGTTAGAAGCTCCCAGCATTCCAAATCTGGGAGGCTTGGCCAAAGTAAACAAAGATTCTGAAATCTTTGCAGGCCCCTCACAGCATTAGCTTTTATAGGATTTCTGCGATGGGAGCATTGCCTGCTTTTGATTTTGCTCCCTGGGATTTGAAACGGCTGAGCAGGAATCATGTGAGAGAGGAATGAGAATTAACATTTGGGAGCTTGAGACTCACAAGTGAGCGAAAGAGTCCAGGGAGATATGAAATATGCCAGATCCTCATGGGTCATGAATCTAAAAACAAACCAATCTACCTCTGGTCTGAACTATGCAAAGCCCAAAATACAAATGAAGACCTGAAGTTGATATATATACATATTTTTTTCTCTAATCATAAAACACACAGAGGTTAACATTTGCTTTTTTTAGCCATTTGTAAGTGTACAATTCAGTGGTATTAAACACATTCACGATGTTGTCCCATCATCACCACCACCCATCTCCAGAACTTTTTCATTTTCCCAAACTGAAGAACTTAAGTTCAACACTAGATCAACACATTTGGACTCTGGATTTTCTCAAATATGACCATGTGACAGTCTGTGGCCTTACCAATTCATTAATTCAGGTCACTTGCTGACTCTTCCCAAGTATAACTCAAACATACAGCAAAACAAATTAGCTGACTACTTAGAAATCATCCAAAAAATGAAATTTTAGGGGATATAGTTACTCAGTATGCTAGAAAACAAAGGAAATTCAACGAGTTACAAAGCATCCACCATTTCCTGATGGGTAGATTTCGGGTTGTTTGTTTTCTTAAGCATTGAACAGAATTATCAAGAAATATATTTTATGCAAGCATCTGTTCCTTTTCCATACAAAAAAAAAAAAAAAAAAAAGCTACTCCTCAAATCATTCCCAGTGCCCAGCTATACTCATTTCCTGTTAACAGATGCTCCCATGTGTCCAAAACACAGTCCCAAGAGGGGATTCTGTATCTTCCATCTGAGCATTTCCAGTAACATAATCTTCTCAGCTAACATGGCAATCGCTGCAGGGTGTCCCACAAGGGGGCAACTCCTCACCTTGTAATGTCTAACCGCTGGAGTGTCTGTGTGGTGAAGATTGATTTACAGCCCAAGGTGTCTGGTCCCTGAGGGCCACTCACTTCACTCTAGCCTTCAGGAATCGTATTTCACAGTCCCGGATAACCCGCTTGGGTAAACAATCAAACTGAGCACCAGAATTGCTGAGAGAACAGCAGATCTGGCAGTCAGAGAGCCAGGATGGCCACCTTCGAGACTGAGTGGATTTCTCCAGAGGTGTCCCCAACACTGAGCCAGGCTTCCTGGCTGGCAAACGCTTGGTCTCTAGCCCCTTGTTTTCATCAGATGACTCCAGGGCATGACCACCTTCAGGCTTCAGTCCTCAATCCAGAAAGCCATGTCTGTGACACAGAGGGCCAAATTCCGAAAGGAGTGTGTTGGAGAATTGTTGAATGGTTTTCAAGGGCTAGGGGTCAGCGGGCAGGCGGTGGGCAATTTGCACACACCCCTGGGAGAGAAGGGGCTTCCAGCCTTGTTCTTCACCAACACCAACACCTGGTGCAGAAGCTGCACAGACCGGAGTGTGGCACCTTTTAAAAATGTATCCCAACCTCAGGGCCAGTGGAAGCCAAGCTAAGGAAGTGCCTCAGGGCACTACGTGGGCTTCCGGGGGCAGAGAGAGCGAGCGCTAATTGGCCAATCAGCCAGTCAGGGTCCTAAGCCCTCTTCAATCGAAACAGCTTTATAGATATGTTCTAATGATTAAAGAAGACAATTCAGCTGACAAAAACTGTATTGAACACATCAGGAAGGGGGCAGTCTCCATTCCTAAGGGTTCAGAGAACTGCAATATGTAGCAGATGGTGGACAGATTTTTTAGGGTAAAGGATAAGGGGCAAGGAAGTAAGCATAAAGCCCAGAGCTGGCTTGGCATTTACATATTAGACAACTGGAAATGCTGCATTTCTGGTCAGTCAGAGCATTTCTAGGGACAGGAAAGTTATCCAAGCTTTGGTCTGCAGGCATGGTGTCCTGGGCAGGAGCTGCTCCATCTTGGGCCTACAGTTATTTCAAAATATATACATACATATATTTTTCTCTGTATATTTTTATATTGGGGGAAATCTATATCAGATTTCTTCTATTTCAAAGGATTCCTTTGATATAAGAAACAAACAATACAAAACAAAACCCTCTGATGACAACACAGAGATTTCTAGAGCAAAAAGACTGGGCCAGTTCATCCAGACTGAGTGTGGGCCAGTGTCTGGAACAGTGTCCTCCTCACTCCTGGATCACTGCTTTCTCTCCGCCCCACTGCCTGCCTCACTGTGCACCCTTTAATGTCAAAACACAGAGTGGCTGAGCTATTTCCAATGTTCTGGTCTCAATTCTCATTCAGCGTGAACAGCAGGGAGAAAATGAAACCGTTGAAAGAAGCGAAAAGGATCTGCCTATTTGCATCCTGAAAATCAATGGTGGACCCAGAATAACAGCGAACAAGCCTATCCTGGGATCCAGTGCTCTCTCCACTGAACTCATTTTCACCTGCCCATGAACCCCTCACTATCTTTCTTATTTATGATTCCTGCTTCCTCGAGATGTACAAGGTGACTGGAGAAATCCTAATGGCAGAATCTCTCCCAGATTATCCCTACACCTTGACCTCAAAGAGCTCTGGGATTTCTGTGCCTTCCCAGCTAGTTTTATCTTTAATGCAAGCTTATTTTTTCCATATAATCAAGAGGTTAGGCCCTTGAGACAGAGTGCCTCCCTCTTAGATGCTCCGGTGAAAGGCCTATGTAAAGTCCCTGCATGATTAGTACTCAACACCATAATCAGTCATTTGGAACAAGGAGATGCTTCATAAGAGTATTGCCCTGTTCTTTCAGAAAGGGAAAAATCCTCATATATTCCCAGGTTCTTTGAACCAAATTATTCCCACAAGTCCAAGCGCCTACCCCCAGATATTTGAGTAGATGCACTGATTTAACCAACAGAATTCAGAACACCAGCACCCAATGAAATACCGAAGATAGTCCAATTCATTTATTTTAACATTTGGGTAAACTGAGAATTACCCAGAGATTCTAATTAGTTTATAATGAACCCACTCCCCAGTCCTGGATCTTACCACCAAACTCCATGACAAGTCATTGAGACATGTCATTCTCAAACGAATTCCAGTGAAGACAGTAAATGACATGGTCATATCTCCTAGCTACAAGAAGCCACTGGGTTTATAATTAAAAAAGATGAAGCCAGTGGAAGGAAGTCAGAGTGTACAGAGCAACAGTCCTTTGATTGAGCACTCAGAAAACCCAACTTGTGTGCTGTGTGCTCCTCAAATTCTCGAGACATCCATGATCCAAAGTAGGTGAACAATCACTAACCCAGTTACGGCTCCACTCCCTGGGCGACCATCCCAGGAGACAACCAGCTGGGCAGCCTCCCGGCTTCTCTCCCTCTCACTGCACCAAATCATTCCCATGAAACCCAAACCTTTCCAAATGAGTTTGGCTCTTATTTTAGTTTTTGTACTAACTCCCTAGGGCCACTAGCTTTGGCAGGATTCTGTTAGGTTTGTCATGTTTCAGAAGGATAATGATTAAGAATTATAGAGGGCAAGGAGTGGGTGGGGCAGAGAAAGCAGAGTAGGAGGAAGAGGGAAAGCAGGAGGAGGAGGAGGAGAAGGAAGTGTTGTTAACAACAAGACCACTGGGACAATCAGCCATGGGAATGATTTCAGTTTAAGCAACAAAGACTGTTTTGTTTCCTGAGCTCTCAACTGAGCAGCATTTGGCTGCAACAGAAGAAAGGGATCCCTGGGGAAAGGCGGGGGCTAGGCATTCAACTACCTCTCTTGTCGCCACAGGCTGTCATCTTGTCAGGAGCCCATAAACCAGGGAAAGCTGGGTTCAGTCCTCACGGGGGTGGGGGGGGAGAGACAGGGGGGTGTAGGGTCATTGAAGAAGACCTGAGACCCTGCAGGTGTTTGGGGTGAAGTCGCTGGGGTCCGTCTTTCCCCTTTGAACCCCCCCACCCCCGCCGCCGCGCCCCTGGGAGATCCATCCTCCTAGAAATCCTGCCTTGTCTGCTGCAGACATGAAATGAGATTCAGACTACTTGGGATACTCAAAGTCCCCAAGCAACTCAGAGAGGGTGAGAAAGTAGTGAGAAGAGATGGGCTTTTAACCTCGAACCCAGGAGTTCCCGTCTCCTTTTCAAGGCATAGCATGTCCATGTTCTTCTCTCACACTGCTTCTTTCAAAATAAAAAAAACAGTGATCACTTGAGAAGTGGGGGCAGTTTCCCACTGGACGGGTCTCTCTGAGCATCAGGGACAAGGTAACAGAGCTCTCTCATCAAATCTGACACCATAGCACTAAATGGCCGCTCTCCTCAGTATTATTAAAAGGCCCTGCATTCGGTTCGTAAATAGGTCTGATTTTTTTCAGAAATAAGTAAATGGCTTCCTAGAAAGAAGCATTACCACTCAGTCACAGGAAGCCTGTTTTAAAAATTACATGCATGCATTCAGGCAGGTGTCTGAAGGAACAGTAAGCCCTGGTCTTGCTGAGAGCCCTCTGAGCACACCCCATTCTGAAAATTAGCATGTCTGAACTCACAAAATAACCTCCATAATGGAAGTTGGGAAATGGTCCTGTGGTGCTGGCCTTGCCAGCGCCAGTGTTGTAAGAAGGGCCCATGATAAAAGCCCCTGTGTGAAAGGACAAATCTCCCTAAAGAAACTCCTACCGCGGGATGACGGATCTGTTTGCCTTAAACTGGAAAAATCCAGGACCGATGAGGCCAGGTAGCCTTTCTTTGAAGTCAGGGCAAATACAGGACAACTTTTTCTCCTCCTCCCACTGGCTCACTGGCCACCACTTGGTTTTGAGACCAAGTGCATTCAAACCCCAAAACCAAGAGCTGACAATGCACACTGCCTTTCCCGAATACCCCGCTCCCCCTCTGCTTTTGGCTAGCAGAACAGATTCGGAGCCATGCTCTCTGGAGCACAATTCGTTACTGCTCCGAACAGGCTGGGACTTGCTTTCAAAAGGCAGCTGGGCTTGGGGACCATGTTTCACTTCTTGACACCATTAATTGGGTTATGAGTCAGAGCTGTAATGAAGACAAGTTTTGGTGTCTCCTGAAACTGTCCTGGGAAATGCAAACGCACCAGCCCAAAAGCCACAGAGGGAGGGAGAACCGGACAGATCTGCTTTGTTTATCGGGCCCACACGGTCACCAGATAAATGGTCAGTGTCATGGGACGCCTCTGTGGACAGACCTACAGTTTTTTTCTGCTACTCCCGAGGCCCCGAGATGTCACAGTCCCTCACCCAGAGTGCCTCATTAGTAACAGGAGGAAGTGGGAGGAGGCACAAGTAGATTCAAAGCAAGCTACAGAAGGAGACTTAGGGGAGAGAATATTCTGAGAGCCTAGATGGTGAAGGAGAGGCGAGACCTGGTGTCCCAGGCGAATCAGGCCACTGACTTTCAGGAGCGAGACCCACTCCCTCCCTCCATGAGGGCAGCAAAGGGAGAGCCAGCAGCAGTACCCCTTTCCCCAGAAGCAAACCTCAGAAGGTCTGAATCAAAATAATCGGCCTAGGCTGACCAATCTCACAGAGGGCCAATACCCATGCAATCCTGAATGTAGCCAAGTAGGCTGCATAAAACATGCAACCTGACAAGTCCATCGCCACAACTAATTCAAAAGTCCAATTGCATTTATAGGATTGTTGGCCTCTCTCATATATCCATGCATCTTTATCAGAAGACTTCATTTTGTCTCCCTGCCTTTCAGGTTATACATTTGTAGCTCCAGCTGCAATCTCACTAGGATTTTAAAATCCCCTGGTCTGTTGTATTGTTTACAACTAGCAGGGGGCTCGTGCACAGTTCTTTAGAGAGGATGCATTATGACCTCATCCACGGAAGTTACAACAGACACCATCGACAGATTCTCCCTAAAGTCCTTTGCTTCAGAGCAATTTCATAAATCCCAGCGTTTTACAAACCAAACTACACAAAGGCACAAGGGTGGGTTAAGACTAACTTTCTGAAACACAGACTTGGGAGCCTCCTGCAGGGGCCAGGAGGGGAGAGGGGTGCACTGCTGTTTGTACATGCACTGTGTCCTGAGGACTCCTGGGGACGTGAGAAAGCTGGGGGAGGAGACGGGCAGGTGGGTGAACCAGGCCTAAATGCTGCCCCAGGGAATCTGGGCAGCAGAGAGACAGGAGAGGGTCTGCGTCTTTGAAGCTGTGTATTTAGCAGTCCATTCTAAGTACTCGGGAGTCGGATCGCCCGGTTCTAATTCAGCTCCATTATTCATGTCCTTGGGCAAGTTCACCAACCATTCCTGCCTCCTTCTCCTCTTTCATAAAATGGAGAGAATGAAAGCACCTGCCTCACAGGATAGATGTCAAGGGTGGAGGAAGTAAGACATGTGGTGTGTGTAGAATGATGCCTGGCACAAAGTAATTGCTCAATACATGTTAGCTCTTATCACTAATATGACTTCTCCAAGCATGTAATCACGCTGACTTTGTTATCTCTGAGGAAATGGAAAGTTGCAGGCTCTGCCCCTGAACAGAACAGAACAGAACATTAACCCAAATAGGCCAAGCAATCTAACAATCTGGCAGCACCAAAATTGCCTGTTGCCTCCACTTTCTCAGTCAACACACGAAGTAGAGGCTTTCTTGTTGGAACTTTCAAAGACAATACCAGACGAGGCACACTGAGCAGCCTCATATTCTGCTGCCAACCTTGGAATCAGATAGAGTGCTTGGGACTGGACCATGGGCTCTGAACTCCGTTGCCTCTGGTAAGTCTCAATTAAGCCCTTCCTCACCTTTACCAAGCAGCAAGCTGCAAAATCTGAATGCATTTTCAGGCAACAAAAAGCTAAGGGTTTCCTGTTAACCTCAGTTGCTTATTAACCGTCCCATCCTGAGCACTGCAATCTCGCCTAATAACATGCTTATTTATTTATCCCCAGCCTGTACACCCTGATTCAGAAACTGGCATCTTTCCACGTGAAGTTGCCATCCTGGGAACTTCCAGTGCCGAGGGTGACCCCACGAGACTGTTTCATCAAGTAACCCTCCCCTGCGAAATCCAAGGATGGAACTCCAAACCCCGCCCCACCTTGCCCCCCATGGAGCTGTGAGTTAGAAATTCTTGTCACCAAATGTCATGCTCAAGTGTTGCTGGTGTTTTCATCTAAGTTGGTCTGAGCTGAGAATATTTCTGGGCTCACTTCCTCTTAAAGACAACCCCAGTGTTTCACACTGAGATTAACACTCTTTGACACAGCACACAGTGCCAGAGTATAACATTTACAAGGGGAAAATAACTTGAAAGTGAAGGAGTCCAAAAAGGCATAATTACCCAAGGCAAACTGTTTTGTTCATTCAGTGATTACAGTGGTTTTAAAGCCTTATAATTTATCATAGTTCAGAACAGTTTAAATCTCAGTTGTGCTCCTCTGAGAAACCGAGACACTTCCCTTTCTTTATTCCTTCTGACAGGCTATTCTTTTAATATCATCTTAGTTCTAAGACGGCATAGACTGTAGCTTCCCTACATAACACACAGAAAGAAAGCAAGCTGACAGCGACAGACGTGCACCTTTGCATTAGGCTGCAATGCACAAATAACCAGAGAGTATAACAATTCCAAATGGGTGTAATTTCTTTCAGGTTCAAGTATCAGTTTGCTTGTTTTGCTGCTGCTAATCACCTCTTAAACAAACAATTGCTTTATCTATGTACTGTGCCTCATTTCACTTTCAAATTATGTGTGTGTTTTGCTCCTAACAGCTTATTATGATCTATAATTAACAATTTTGCTGAAAGCAGAGCCGTGTATTGAGGAGAGCCCACATGCTATCTGAGAAGTACTTGAAACAGGAGGCCTTTGTTTTCTTCACAAATTTGGCAAACAGAAGGTACCTCCTCTCTCTGCTGTGCATTGTCTTCTCCAGAAGTCCAGAAGTGTGCAGGCAGAAAATTAAAAGAAATATTTTGAACTCTGGCAGAACTTCAGTTTGCTATCTTTGAATAGCAAACTGAAATTCTCGAATAGCAAACAAATTCTCGAATTTGTCCACAACTGAGAATCACCTGGGGAGCTTTCACAGGAACGCTCAGACCTAACCTCAGACCTATTAAGTCGGAATCTCCGGGGGCAGGCACGGGCCTGAATACTAGTTAAAGCTCCCAGAGGATTATAAAGTACAGTCAAGAATGAGAATGACTGTGGCAAATTATTTAGTCTACTTGTCTAGGGTACCAGGAGCCCAGAGAAAAAGGTAACACAGGTAAGAATTAAATGGTTAAAAGCTGGATTTACTAGACTGCACTAAAACTTATTTTCCAAGTACATGAACATCTCCAATCTAAATGACTTGCAGAAGATTCTTTTGACCCACCTCTCAGCTTATACAAACTCACCAAGCAAGCAGCAAAGTTGCTTAAAAATTTCACCCTTGAAAGCAGGTCTTTGAGATAATGGAATGGAAAATCATTTGGGAACAGATTTCCTGGATGTATTCTTGAATAGACAACCTGCATTTCTCTTGTGGGTCAACCACTTTAGAACTTTCTCTGTGAGGCTTGACAAAGTTATTAAAGACACAGCTACTGAATTCTTGTGTTGAAAGATCTGGGTACGGTTCTCCACTTTCACACAATCTGTTACATGGGAGGGAAACTAGTTTCTTTTATGCACATCAGAGAAGTTGGGTGCAAGCTTCAGTAGGAGTGAGCTGTCAAGAATTTTTAGACATAGGTATCTTTTTGCCTTTGTGATGCAGTCCTGAAGCCGTGCCAGGAGAGTTTCTTCTGGACCCAACACTGAAACATGCCAAATTTGTTCCCTGAGCTCTTCTCTACCCCTAGCACAACTCTCTCTGGAAACTGCTCCATCCTTTCTCTCTTATTCTCTTGGACTTAGTATCAGCTAGCTTCCTCTGATCAGTTTTTGTACATACACATTCAAATTCAAGGTGCTAATAAGGAATTCTAAAAGGATGAATTACCTATTGTACTTCATTCATTCATTTATTTATTTATTTTGGCAACTTTCTCCTCTCATGCTTCTAAACAACTCTTTCTTTACCAAACACACACACACACACACACACACACACACACACACACACACCCCTCTGTTATATGATCCAGTGGTTTCCAAACATGGCTGGTCAATGGACTCAACCAGGGAGCTTTCTAAATATCATTTCCATTTCCTCGGCCCTACTCCCTGATTCTGCTTCACTAGGTCTGGAATAAGGTTCAAGACTCTATATTTCTGGAAGCTTCCAAAGGGATGCTAATGATCACCCAAGTCTGGAAACTAGTCATCTGTTCCCTAGGAGAATACCAGGTCAGACTGAGGGAGAAAGGAAAGAGTCACCCAACGGAGATGCATGGTGAGAGGTATTCAGAAGTAGGAAAGGATTTCTGGCACCTCTTCAAGTCCCTGGTGCAGTTCTGGCTGCACAGCAGCTGTCCAAGCATGTGCTGCAGGTGTGACACTGTTCAGAGAGTGAATGGCTTGAGGGTTTGCAATCTATCATCATCACTGTTCAAGTAGTTTTGGACCTGTCGAGGGACAGAGCTACCTTTGGCCATAATAAAGATTCTCATTTTCTAAATCCTACTCTCCATGCAATAACTGAGAAAGCATATGCTATATCTGAGGGCCTGCTCCTCCAAAAAAAACCCTCCAATTAGAAGGTGAAGAGGACCTGAGGGCCTGGGAGGAAGGGAATATTGGTTAAGAAGGTTTATGAGAGGGTATAAAACACCAAGTACAAAAGAGACCTTACATTTAAAAACCAGTTTAACATAGAAACAGTTTCCCTTTCCTGATGGAGCAAGCAAGGACTTGCAACTCTTCTCAGTATCTCTCATTGGCTGGCTTGCCTCACAGTTTCTTCACGAAGAAAACACTGTGCAAGGCAAGAAATATTGTGACTTAAATTACATTCATGAGATTCTCTGATAAAAAAAAAATCAATGTGTCGGATCAATTTTTCTTAAACAAGTTCATCATACTCTAGAGTGATCAATAGGGAATGTTTTTCAGCCGCTTCCCAGCCTTCCCACTTCAGTAATTGCTAGAATTTCATATCGACAGGCCATAGGATGCTTTGAAGGCTGAATTGATCCATTAGCCTGTGGTGCTACAAAGCTGGGCCACAACAATAATGTGGTGTCCCCCCAGGGACCGGAGCTGAAATCAAACAGGAGGTAAGCCATTACATTATGCGTTTGACCCTGGAGGAGCCAGGCTCCAGCTTCTATTTGCAACCAGGAAAGGCACAAGAGGAAAAGGAATGGAGGACCCAAAAAGAGGATGGGACCAAGAAGAGAAAGCCGCAGAGGCCGGGAAGGAAGAAAATGTGGAGAGACCTACAGCCTGATTATGAATGGTCCCCATCGAAGAGGAAATGCTGTGTGGCCGGGTGAACCACATATGCTGGGCAGCTGCAGTCAAGAGAAAAATAAACTTGAAAGGACTCCAAATGGGAAGCTAAATGATGTTCATCAGTATCATTTTGGTTTTGAACCTTAGCTCATAGTTCTTCTTTAACAGTGATGTGAATAATTACCTCTGCCTGGGGCGAAGGAGAAAGGGAGAGTCCAAGAGTGCGGCCAAGGAGGCCAGGGAAGATGGAGAAAACTCTTCCCTTTCGCCAAGCGGTCAAATGATTCATCTCCTAATCATTCCTGGACAGCTGTACTGAGCATTCAGACAACCCAATAGCTCAGCAGGTTATAATAATAGGGATTATAATATAAAAAGCATCTCAGAGAAATCAAGGCTTGATTCACCAAAAAGAAGTCTTACCATACGGGGCCAGGTCAGACTGCCTTTGCAGTACAAAGTCTAACTTTGGTAACAGGAAAATAAAACCTGACAGTCAGAATGTCTGCTAGTGAGAGACACTGATTTGCCTCTTACAAAGCCATAGTTAATCTATTAATCACGGAATTGTTCATTAGTTATCCTACACACTACAGTTACGTGGCCTTCTCAGAAACCTGTTGGAAAGCAATGTCTGTGGAAAGCAAATTTGCACACGAGATGGAAATCACCCACCACATGCTAGCATGGTTAACCTGCAATTTTTATGTGGAAATTAGGTATGCCTTATTAAAACTCAAAGCCAGGGTTTTGCTGCTCTCAAATAGAAGCATATGTAGATCCCTGTAGCACAAGCATAGTTCTGAGTGACAGGCTGGCATACATGAGTTGCTGGGTCAGACCTCACCAGAGGATAAACTGATGTGTTCCATGCTGTCACACATTGCTTTCTGCATGCACAAGACATCCCAAAGGATGGTGACCTCCTTGGCAACTCACATGTTTTTCAGTTTCCATGCTAACCTTACCTAGTGAGCTCATGTGGGTATTTGCTCAGTGGGTTTCATAATCAGAATCCGGCCTCTATCTCAGGCAAATATAATTAATCTGTACACTCTCAGTAAACAGCGGCAGCATCATCTATGCAATTTTTTTTTAATCTAGGAAGTTAAATGTGGGAGAGATGAAATTACAAAAATGATGACTGTTTCAATAATAGGTTTTTTGAGTATGTTACTAGATAAATTCATTGACAGAATTAGATAGTATTGTGCAGTTGGCAATATATTTATTTATACTGAATTATGGAAAATTAATATCTTACTTCTAGAAACAACCACAGTGGCCCACAGTGGCAGAGATAAGGTGGCAATACCAATGTGATTTCTCACTTAGAGTGCCATGGACAAGCTTGCCACCTAAATGTCTGCTGTCAAGACACAGGGCTAATTCCTGCATAGGGCCAGAGAGACAGGCCATATTCCAGGCAGACTTCTGTGCTGCTCCTATCAAAATTTGATAGGAGTGATAGATAAGTCTCAGGAAATAAACATCCTACACATTCTGTCTACCAACCAACTTTATCCAGATGACTGCGGAGATTTTATAAAATACATATCCCCAACGCCCAGTTTCAAAACTTGTGATTTGTGAGATCTGAAGTGGGTTCTGGAATCTGTACTTTTTAAAAGTCTGTAGGTGACTCTGATGAACAGCCTGGGGTGGAAATCAGTAAGTCCCATCTGATGCCTTAGATGCTCTAAATCCTTACCCTGCAAAGCATACATGGACAGTGGCATATTAAAAATGCAGGCTCCCAGGCCCCGCCCCAGACCTACTAAATCAGAATCTGCATTTAAGCAGGATCTCCAGGTATTCTGTGTGGTCAGGAAAGTTCAAGAAGCACTTCTCTCTAATTTGTGTGCATATCTTTTAAGTCATTTGAAGTTATCTACCCAGTGCTCATGGATTGCCAGCACCTTGCTTCATGAGGCAAAGAAACGCCTTCACTAAGTTATTGCATCAGATTTCAGTAAGTCTCATGACGAATGTTTGGTTTTTAGTAAAACCATTGTTTAAGGCATCATATATTGTTTAAGGCTGTCAAATGTCTCTTGGTTGAAAGACCTATGGAAGAAAACAATTTTTTTTAATGAAGAAAAAAAAGCTGGAAAGTAATACATGTTTGCATGAGAAAATACAAACAAACAAACAAAGCAAGCAAATAAAAGTGATCTATTATTCCACTATCCAAATATATTGTTGATATTTTGTTATGGAGTATGCATACATATTCCATGTGTATCATCATAAACATTTCCACGGAATGGAAAAATAATCATTTTCAACATGGGTTTTTTATGCCATTGTAAGATTCTATTATGTGAACACATACTACTTTATGAAATAGTGACATGGACTATTATTCCCTCGGTGTTTACTTCTAGTTACTTTTTTGCTGGTATAAACAATACTATAGCAAACATCCTGAACATCTGCATTTGGATTTGTATATCCCTGAAAATACTTTTAATATATGTCATATCTAAAAGATTTACTATTTCTCCTAAGGAACTGCTTAGTTAACATTTTTCCAGATGACAGTTACAGTAAATTGAGTTTCCCTTTTTGCTTTCACTGTCAGAAAAGTCAGAATTAAATGTAATGCTCAATTACACTAATTATACTAACCTAGATTCATAGATATACACATTATATGATTACACACTATATATAGATATTATCTATGTATTATATGTATTTTTATGAATTTGAAAATATGCACCTTCAATAAAATACATTAAATATTTTAGGGCAGTAAGGCACTTATCAATTTAAATCAAGGTAATTAGTGGTTTCAAAAGAAAAGTTTCCAAAATTGGCAGGGTTCCTGTGAATGCATGCTAACAAAATTACAGTTAAGTTAACAAACATACTGTTATTTAAATACTAAAAGAAATTTTCCTCCCCATTCTGTTATTAGGGGCTTATTTTTTTAGACCTTCAAGCAGTCCCCTATAAAATGCCTAAATCCATGTTAAATGAAAGACACATTAAATTCAGAGCAAATTGCAGCAAAGGGGAAAGAGGTGAGTATAGGAAGAAGAAGAAAAGGAGTTAAAAGAAGAAACAAAAATGGCCCCAAGGGAGGCTTTGCCCAGACTAGAGCATCTACTTTGGCAGAGTCTCATAAAGTGGGTTATAGTACCATGACTTCAGAGTGAAATCAAGCTTTAATTCACTATAAATATAGATTACCACACAGGGAGTGGATTTCCTGCAAAGGGAAGTTTAGATTCACTCAGATTTAAATGCAAACAAGAGATGAGGTGAAGGAAGAGAAAGGAAGAATGTAAGGATTACTTCATCCATTGCCAGAATCGAAGATACATATGTAAAACACTGCTGGACAGTTTTGAATCTGATCCTATTCAAAATGATGAAGAGGGAGGAAGCAAGAAAAAGTAGGCAAGTGAGCAGTCCCCACAACAACTCTGGACAGTTCTTAGGAGACCTGACCCAAAACCTTGTCTCACCAATAACTGGCTTAAGCCCAGTGGACAGAATCTGAAGCCTTTTGTAACGTTCTCTGCATTCTCAATCCCTTCTTGTTTGCAGTTTGTTAATGCTAGAAAAACTTCTAACTCAAGAATGGAGTAGATAACCTGAAAGCACAAAATAAACATGAGAAAAACTGACGTAAACCTTGAGGATACAGACCTTCTAAGCCTCAGAGCTCATGTTACTTCATCACGGACTGAGATCCGGCCTCATGAACAGAAAACCCCTTGAATATAGCCCTTTATTTGGGTCTCTTCTAGTTTAGAGAGAGAATAAATGGCTTTTATTTGGGGAGCGCCTTAACTCCAGAGCAAATTATTTTTGTCGTACAGTTCAACCAATGCAAGGAATTAATGTAAAAACATGTAAGCATCAGTCCACTTTCCAAGAAGTGAGAACAAAGCTGCTGCCCAGCTACCCTGGGACTGCAATTCTGTAGCCGAGTAAAATGGAATAATAGCTATAGTCCAGTGGTTCTCAGGGAGGGAACCCTGATGTGATAGGCAGAATCATGGCCCCCAAAGATGTCCCTGTCTGATTCCCAGAACCTACGAATATGCTGTTTCGTGGCAAGGCAGTATTAAAATTGCAGATGAAACTAAGGTTGCTAATCAGATGATCTTTTTTTTTTTTTTTAAAGATTTTATTTATTTATTTGACAGAGAGAGAGATCACAAATAGGCAGAGAGACAGACAGAGAGAGAGTTGAGGAGAAGCAGGGTCCCTGCTGAGCAGAGAGCGCTATGCGGGACTCGATCCCAGGCCCCTGGGATCATGACCTGAGCCGAAGGTAGAGTCTTAACACACTGAGCCACCCAGGCGCCCCGCTAATCAGATGATCTTAAAATAGATTAAACTCAATGAGCTGAATGGGTCCAATGTAATTACAAGTGTCATTTAACATGGGAGAGGAAGGCAACAGAGAGGTCAGGCAGAGAGAGATTTAAAGGAGCTGAACTGTTGGCCCTGAAGATGGAGGAAGAGGCCACATGCCATGGAATGCAGGCAGTTTCTAGAAGCTAGAAAAGGCAAAGAAATAATTTCTTCTCTAGAGCTTCCAGAAAGAACAAAGCTCTGTCAACAACTTGACTTTAGCTCAGTGAAACACATTTCCAACTTATCTCCAGAACTTTAAGACAATAAATTTGTGTGGTTTAAAACCACTAGGTTTGTAGTGATATGTTACAGTAGCAGATCTGGAAACTTATTAAAAATGCAAATTCTCAGGGCACCTGGGTGGCTCAGATCATGATCCCAGGGTCCTGGGATGGAGCCCTGCATCAGGCTCTCTGCTCAGCAGGGAGCCTGCTTCCTCCTCTCTCTCTCTCTCTCTGCCTGCCTCTCTGCCTACCTGTGATCTCTGTCAAATAAATAAATAAATCTTTTTTTAAAAATGCAAATTCTCTGGCTCCACCCAAGACTTCCTGAATCAGAAATCTTTAGGGTGGGGCTCAAAAATGAGCATTTGATAAACCATGCAGATGATCACATTAAAGTTTAAGAATTACTGATTTAGTTCAATTCCCTCTGAAGCCCAAAACAGTAAACTGATATGCTAATAAGAGCCTCATTAGTGGCAGAACTGGAACTAGACCTAGATCTCCTATGTTTTTAAAAATATTTGTTATTTGTATATGCCCTTTTATGCATGTACTACTATTTCATCTAGACTCAGGTTTTTCCTCAGTAAAGCAAGACTAAGTGTGTATAACCTCTCATAGAGCCACTGTCAGCAAAAATTTAGGTAATATGTAAGTCAAAATGCTTTAAATGGAATAAGCTGTTATTCAGAAAAAGTTATTCTTACTACACAGTAATATTACAATGAATGTACTGTGTGCCCAGCAAGTTATTCTATTTTTTGTGTGTGTGCTAATATAATCACTCACACAGATATGGGCACATGACCCTTGCCTAGCCAAATAATACCCTATTCCCCTGGACTGTGTTAGGGGAGGAGCAGATGACCCAACAGGGCCAGACGGTGTCCCTCACCGGAACTGCCATATGCACGATTGGCCAGAGAAACCCTTTCCACTGTTTGTTAAACCCTGGCATTTAGAGAAATTCTATCTGCAGAACAAAGTCAACTATAGAGATGAGGGACAGATGAATGGATGGAGAAATAGATGCATGCATGCACAGAGGAACAGAGAGATGAAGATGGTAGAAAGAGACAGAAAAAAGACACCTGAAGTCAACTACTTAGTGCCAGTTCTTGAGATCCTGGATCCTATGCTATAATTTCAGTCTTAAAAGCTGTATACACTTGCCTTCCAAGCTTTGTGAGCCTTTTTGCTTAAACTGTTGAAATTGAGTTTCTGTCACCTGTTGCCCAAAGAGTTGTAAATAAGTGTAGCATTCCTTTTAGATATGATACTATTCTTCAACAACACAGTATCGCCTTTCTCACCGACAATTCTCTTCATCCGCACTCAGTAGCAGTTTCAAATCTGAACTTCCACCACCTTTGGAAAACAACCCTCTGGGGATCAATTTCCAAGCTTCTGGGCATCTTGTGGAAGTCCCCTTACTAACCACTTCCACTCCCCGATGTTCTCACTAGTCTTCCCTTTAACTGCATAATCAGTTTCCCTAGTCAACAGCTCAATGGTGTGGGGGGACCAAGCCTTGCAAAAGATTTTTCTCTATCCCCTTACGACTTCCACTTATGAACACTTCCACAATTCCCAGCAATATCTATATAAGTGTATCTACAAATTCTCCTTGAAAATTCACTTTGCATCCCGTCCTCATAAAGTTCCCCTGGGCCTTCTAGGTTAAGAGAAGTACGAATAAGAGTCATGGCTTTCCTATGTCATTAGTTGACTCAAGCCAGATGTTACCTGAAACAAGCTATGATAATGTTTGGATGTTTCTCTAGTGTGTATGAAATGAGATTATGGTTTGGAGACTAAGCCCAGTTGGGCAAGTGCTCATGCAACAGAGGTCAGAGGCCTCTTGACTGATATGGAACAAGGTGAGTTTAGAAATAATTTTCCTATTGCCCCAAAGGGTGTTTCTAGTAGAAACAAGAAAGGGAGGGAAGGAGGGAGGAAGCGAGAAATGGAGGGAGGGAAAAAGAGAGAGAAAGGAAGGAAGGAAACGAAGAAAGGAGGAAGGGAGGAAGGAAGAAAGCCAAACACAGAAGAAAGGGAATGAAGAAGGCTGATTTTTAAAAAAAATTTTTAGATCCTGCATAAAAGAAAACAACCTTATAGACGTAGAACATTTTCAGGGATAATAAGGAGTTTCACATTTTAAGGTGGACTCTAGGAAAAGTTAAATCCACCAAAAACTTAAAAATAAATATGCCATATAGAATGGTGTAGTATAACACACCTACCTTCTAGATTGAAGCCAGCATTTGCAAGTAAGTAGCCAAGATCATGCCACAGAGAAAGAAATTCCTATTGAGCTATCTCTCTTTATAATCCATGTTCTAGAAGGCAACAAAAGCTTTCCCAAATCCAGGGAAAACATAGGTCTTTTTTATATCATCTACATTTCCCAAACACTCTCCTTGGACCTAACGAACACCTGTGCCTGCCACATGTCTGGGTTCCCCTCAGCAGGCTGTATCATCAAGAAGCCTTCTTCCATTACAAGCCTGTCTTTAAAATATGGTTTCTAAGTCCTGTGGGCTAATTAAGCACAGCTGGGTCTACATCGGCCTCACTCAAGTGTGACGATTAAGCTGGCAAGAAAAAATCAATCATCATTAATCACTAAATCCATGTAGTGACTTCTAGAGGTGCTAAATGGGTTGAGCAGGGCAATGGTGATGCTTTTCATTGAGCGACCAAATGGTTAAAGTGAGAAAGAGCATGCATTCCTCCCAGAATGGGTGGGAACGTCAGAAACTCATGTGTTTACAGAACAGGGAAATCTAGGTAAAGTGGGAATAAAGTGTTTATAATTTCCTGTACATTGCACTCCCTTCAATTTTGGCTGTTTGGGCCAGGGGAAATGAATATAACTATTGCCACCACTTGTTATCACCTGAATGGTACCTCTGTTAGGGTTTAAGATATCTCTTTTAGTGCGAATATATATATTCACTTGTAAAGTGTTTTCATTGAGCAGACTTTTTTTCCTTTTATTGGACTATTCCCTACAGCCCTTTGCCTTATGATGCATTGAGAGTTTATGTCTTCTCTGAATATACTCTTTACTGAAGCATTCAGTGTAAAGGAGTCTGGTTTATGCCATGCCCATTTAATTTAGCAAAACCATTCTCCTCTTTGAGGAAGGTGGCACAGAGGTTTCAGATCTGCATGTGGAGAACAATTAGCACTAACATTATTATTGCTTTGTATAACTTTTTGTTTTAGGGTTGTTTTCTTGTGTTTAATTCCCTTCTATTTCAGTGGCCAAAGAGGCTGACTTCAGAAGCTGTGGAAATATTTTATTGTGCTTACAATGAAAATAGGAGTCCTGTCTCTGGTTTCATTACTGGACGTTAGTTTAGAAACCATTTGCCCTAAGTCCTGTGAAAGAGAATACAAGTCAGGGTGTGCCTATTTCCCAATAGTAAAGCAAGTCCTGTATTCTTTCTGGTACAAAATGAATGCAGGGATTAATTTAAGCAACAACAAATTGCACACTGCCTCTCCCACACTCCAGCTAATGACAAGTATCTGTGCTGGGAACTCATTTGCAGGCCAGTTGGAAAAGCAAGTGGCATTATAACAGAAAAACAGCCATAAGCAGCTGAGGCGATTTTCACATCTGCCTCCTGAAACTTAAGGATATGTGTCTACTCTAAACTTACCATATCTTTTTTCTGTCCTTGGGTTTGTGTTTGAGGATTCTTGGAGAATTAGCATGGAAAAAGGTAGGCTATAAATCCCACTTCTTGTCACCAACCCTCTGGACCTTCTTCTTTTCTTTCCTTCTTTTTTTAGATTTATTTATTTATCTTAGAGACAGAGGGGGGTAGAGAGAGAGAGAATAGGAGCTTGAGCAGGGGGAGGGGCAGAGGGAGAGAGAGAATCTCAAGCACTGAGCATGCAGCCCGACGTGGGGCTCAATCTTAAGACCCTGAGACCATGACCAAGCCAAAACCAAAAGTCAGACGCTTAACAGACTGAGCCACCCAGGCACCCCTGCACCTTCTTTCTTTCAATCCTAGTGCATGATCACCCTCCTCAATGGAGAGTAAAAACTGGAATTTGGAACTGCTTAAGGAAAAAAGAAAGCCCTAACATCTAAGGTTAAATTTCCTTCTCTTCTTTTAAAGTTGGAATAGCATATGGAGAAAATGAAAGGTGTGACCTTTTTAGGTCTCCATTCCCCTTTACCCTTCTGGAAGCAAGAAATTTAGAGACAATGAGCACAATGGGAAAGAGGGTGGTGAAGGACCAGACTGAGACTGAGATGGAAGAAGAGAAGCAAAAGTGCCAGGAAGAGATGGAGATAAGGAGCAGGGAGGCTGGAAAATAGACAGAAAAGAAAAGGCCTGGACAAAATCATAAAGGAAGCCAAAGTGGTTTACAGTTTCTCCATTTTCTATATGGAGCTCTCATTGCTCTCAGCAATGCTCAGTTACGTGCCCAGCAGTCTCCTCCCACCCGCCCACGCCTACTGGGTGGGACACCACTGCCCCTTGCTCTCAGAAATTCCGTCCACATCACCAGACTGAATTCTTAAGGTCTATTTGGCCCCTCTGTGAGCTCCAGGGCCTCTAGCACTGTGAGGACACAAGTACTTAATAATACTCACTGGAAAGACAAAAACAAAACATACAACTAGACAATGAGAACTGGTGGATTATTACTATTTAACTTTAGAAGAATAAATATGAATATTTTTATACCTTCCTGATCTCAATGACAGATTTCCCTGTTAGAAATCATAGGTATTTGGCAGGCCCTAGAGTAGATATCAGTTGTCAGTCTTTAGGAAGATCTTCAGTTTCTACCAAGGCAGTGATCTAACTCACCAGCTCTAGAGGAAAGAAGGAAAGGCAACAAAAGCTCGACTTACATGATGGTAGGTGGTTAATTCTGGGCTGGTGTGTACACACACACACACCATACAGTTCTCACCTAACACACTGGGTTGATGTCATAAATTTAAAAGCTGTGTTACTGAAAGTTTTAAACACCCTGGGACTGCTAACACCCACGCTGTCAGTCATGTAGTGTGAATGGTTCCTGCACCTGTTTTGATAAAGAGGAGGGAATGGGAAGGCAGGTACTATCAATCTAATCAGGAGTCAAAGAGTAAGAGGTTAGGACTCAGACAGAAGAAAAATGTTCAGATGCCCCTCAGGCAAGTTGTACAGGTATGATTCTCTAGACTAGGAAATCATTGGCTGGTTAAAGCAGACACTCACCCAAAACCTGTGAGGCTGACACTCACTCATTCACTCAGAACGGCTGTTTTAAGTCTCGTGAACACGATGCCTCTGTGTTTCTGGCAATGCAGGTGACCCACACGAAGAGGGCCAGCTGTGTCAAAAAGCCGTTTCACCATCTGAACCTATGTTCTCCATGAGCAGGTTTTGCCAACAAACTCATCTCCCAGGGCCTAAGCCTGGCACAATGCAAACAGACACTGAGAAGAAGGAAGTGTAGGCCGTGAGTAAGCAAAAGCAGGAGAGAGTGATCATGGATGTCAGCCAGACCAGGTTTCCTGAATGAAACACCACCAAGCTCCCAGCATCCAAAAGAGGGAAAGCACAGATGATAAAAAGACTCACACAGGCACATACCCAGAGAACAAGAACTGCTCGGCAGTAAAAAGAACTTCTCAGTGAGCACAGGTGGCTAGTAGGAAAGTCAGGAACCCAAGATAGGAACCCAAAGTCCTCCAGAGATGTGCAGTAAGCCACCAGGTCCGACCACCAACAGCTCCAGCTCCTAGCTGGTAGAAGAATCCTCCAACTAACAAGGAAGAAGAGAGCAGCATGGCTGAAGCATCCAATCCAGATGCTGTTTTCAAAAATCCACCCCCTCTGCCTTCCTTGGGTGAGAACTGGAGGGTGCTGGCCAGTGATATGGATGCTCAGATAGACAAGTGTAACAGGAAGTGTAACAGGTTGTTCATACTGCATTTGTCAACAGGGGCCTCATAGGACAGGATACCAAAGCTTGTATGAGATACAGCCCCTCACACACAGAATTTACAGTGGCAATGCAGGAGAATCTGTTCCACAAGTCTTGACCCAGCTACCTACTTTGAGATGAATAAAAGGGATGAGAAAGTAGAAGGAAAGGATTGGTAAAGGGGTTTGGTTTGGGGTTTTGTTGTTGTTGTTGTTTGGTTTTGTTTTAGAAGAAAACTGTGCCCTGCAGTGAACCCTCATCACAAGGGGACCCCCTTGCACAGCCCAGGAACACCTTTCCAATTGCATTCTATGTGTTCCAGTGTTCCAGAAGCTGTTGAGATACCCTGGATGAGTACAAACACTATTCCCAGAATTGTACACAGCCACAGCCTGGTGCCACCATACCACCTGTCCCTTAGGGGCAAAGATGGGGAATGTTGCCTTCACTACACATTCTAACGAGAATATCTGCACAGGTTCACTTCAGAGAGCTTTGAAATGGATTGCCTGTCACTGAGACCCCAAAAGAACTGATGCCTAATTCATTCCTCAGGAAGACAGAGCAGACTGTGGACTGTGACCTGATTCTAGACCACAAAATAAAAGGGTAAGGAGAGAGGTCACTGTTTTGATGGCAAGGCCAGAAATGCACAGCAGCATGGATCCATCAGCAAATTGTGTTCACTGCAGTGGGGTGGTGGGAGGAAGTGTTGAGGAGCACATGATTCTTGTGGGCCATACAGGAGAGCAAGCTTACACAGGAACTCCGAATATGCTCACTTAAAATAAGAAAGCATCTGTCTAGGCCAAAAGGACTATGGAAGAGAAGGGTAGCAAGACCCTCCAAAGTCCCTGCAAAATGTACCAGAGACCACTTGGAGCCTCTGCAGGCCCAGAAGGCAGAAAACACTGGCCTAGGAGGAACTGTCCTACTGTCTACATCTTCTTCCTACTCTGTATCCCTCTTCCCTTCCCACTTCCCTAGCAAAACCACAGCTAGCTAGTGGTGAAAAGGTGAGCCTAGAGAGAAGAAAGGGATAAGCCAAAAGGCTCCCCTTTACTACTGTAGGCCTGGCAGGGAAAAGAGAGATTTATTTGTTTGCTACTGCTGTGTAACAAATTACTACAATCTTAGCAGCTTACAACAACATCCACTTACTACCTCACAGTTCTATAGGCCAGAAGTCCAGCATGGCTTGGTTAGTTTCTCTACTTAGGTCTGACAAGACTGAAATCAAAGTGTTGGCTGGCTAGGTTCTTATCTTGAGGCTTGAAAAAGGAATCCACTACCAAACTCATTAAGTTATTGGCAGAAATCAGTTTTATGTGGCTATACATTTGAGATCTCCACTTCTCAGCTACTTATGGGTCTCCAGTCCTTGTATGCGGCCCCAAAGACACCAGAAGCACATGGAATGCCTCTTGGGCTTTAGAATCTCTCTGACTTCCCCTTCTACTACCAGGAAGAAAAAACTTTGCTTTTAAAGGCAGCATGTGATTAGATTTGGTCCACCAAGATAATCTCCTAAGTATCTTAAAAGTATGTGTCATAATTTTGACACATGAAGTAACACAAATCATAGTAAGAGTGGTATCTCATCATATTCCTAGATCTCACCCACCCTCAAAAGAAAAGGCATTATATAATACTCAGGATCACTGGAGGTTATTCTTAGAAATTTACCTACCAAAAACAAGTCAGATTGGAAGTTACAATTGCTCCTCAGGTCTGAATATTCAAATTACTAAATCAAGGGACTGTCTGTAACACTGAGGAATGGTGGAACTGTCAGTTAGTGAAGAATAAACAGAAAAGTAAATGCGGGAGTTTTCATCAGGAGAGAAGAGGTAAGACAGGGAGATTATCACCAGTGAATAAACGTGAAGGACAGTGGGATGCAGCATGAAGTGTTTTGTTTGCATCCTGAGCTGTACTTGCTGGACATACAGTTTACTCAAGGATCATAACCCCCGAGAAAGGCTGGGCTGAATCAAACCAAAATGATGTGTCCTAAGGATGGTAAGACCAGAGAGGGACAAGAAAAGCGGAAGTAAAGTGAAGTTCTCTGCTACAAAGAGAAGATCCCAACTACTAGAAAAAGAATTTGGGGTGGATCTTCATATACCACAGGGGAAACACAGTTATGTCAAAGGATCCCTGGGGTACATGCCAACAGAGTCTTGGCCCCAGTTCTACCCTATCACTTAGATTATAAACTTGGGCAAGACTCTATCTCCCCAAACCTCAGTGTCCTACCAGGGGAATATCCTACTAATGTATGGAATAGGGTGGCATAAACCCTAAAACAGAGTGTGCAAACCAGAAGCCCATCTGCTCCGATAGGCCCACAGATGTGTTTTGTTTGGCCCTTGCAGTGTTTTAAAAAATATAATATGATAACTTTTAATGCCAACATTGTAAAAACAGCAGCAACAACAACAACAGTAGATTTCCATTTAAAAAGAAAAAAAAGGGGCTCCTGCCTGAGTGGCTCAGTTGGTTAAAGCCTCTGCCTTTAGCTCAAGTCATGGTCCTGGAATCCTGGGATTGAGCCCCATGTCAGGTTCTCTGCTCAGCAGAGAGCCTGTTTCTCCCTCTCTCTCTCTGCCTGCCTCTCTGCCTTACTTGTGATTTCTGTGTGTCAAATAAATAAATAAAATCTTAAAAAAAAAAAAAAAATCCAGTTTTCAGCTTCTCTGGAAAAACCACAAGATCTGGAAACACCAGGCCTGCTTCCCGCGTGGTGGCAATTCTGCACTCTCCGCAGCCCTGTGTCAGCTCTGTCCTCAGATTCAGGCATGGGTGCTGAGGTTCCCCACCGTCCCCACCACACAGGCTTCACACTTCAATCGTCTGAGACCTCGCTGTGCCCCATTGGCATCCACATGTTTCATATTGCTCTAATGCATTACACAAGTGTTAGCTGTTATTACCTGTAAAATGAGGTCACTGGAATGGATGATCTACTTCCGCTCGGAGAGGCTGTAATTTGAGTCCATAAGATGGGTTCATCAGTCACTTTTCCCACAAAGGGGTAAATTGAACACCTAAAACCAAGGGTGGTCCATGTCCCCTGTGTGTGGTATGAAGGCTATAAAATGCTCTGAAAATTGGGCATTTGTAGTGGGAGTTGCAGAAAGACTTCAATAAACTGCATATGTAGTTTTCCACTGGGCAATATTTAGGCACTGACTTCTTTAAAAGCAACCAGAAAATGGAGATGAGGCGAGGACAAAGTTACCATGGATGCTAAGACACAGGCACAGGCCTCCAGGAGAAGAGGAGATTCAGGAAAAATAAACATTCACCATAAGAGAGCTAATACCAAATGGTTCGTCCAGAGAAAAGAGCCAAGAGTTTATAGTACTTTGGGGTTTGTTTTATTTCTCCTCCACCCCCCACCCAACAAGATATAAATCAATCTATTTAGGTAGGGATGGTTGAGAGAACACATTTTATTGCAATGGATAATTTCCCAAGAGAGAGGATCACTGTGTTTCATTTCTAATGTTTTTTTTTTTTTCTCTTTGGGTTTTGTGAAACCCCACAAGTTTATGAAAAGTTTATCCAGATGAGGACACAGAACTTAGCAAACTATTCCCATTTTTAATTCTCATAAAAGTGGAAACGCATACCCATGCTCAGACACACACAGCACTAGAAACCCGGAAAACTAATCGAGTGCCAAGCACTTCTGGTACCCTAAGGATATATATATATTTTGGTAGCCCGAGGCTGCCAGAAACTTTGCCTGCTGAATGAATTATAGAACAGGAAGCAGATGGGCTGTGTATATGAAACAACCACTATCTGGCATGATGTGCTGTGCAATTTGGCTGCAAAGATTAAATTGAGCTATTGAATGTTTAATACACTATGCATAACAAATACAGCCAGAGCCACAAAACAGCATAAATTACAGAATTGGTATTCACACGGCCTTTCCCAGGAATCAATACACTGCCACCGCTCATAAGAGTCTGTTGTTTAATACACATAAAGAAGAGAAGAATTCTTCTATTAAAATGAGTTATCTGGGCTATTTACCAAAGGCAGTGATTTAGCAGTGGTAAAGTCTATGTAGTGCTGTTGAATGCAGATGATAATACTTCTTGTCCTTGTCTGCCTGTTTCATTGCGCCTATCAGTTGCTGGGGCTTGGAGTCCCTTGGGTACATTAGCAGTCAGCCCAGGAAGTGTGTTTAAGTAATGGACATAATGTTCACATTTGCTAGACCAGCCTTCTCCCTAATCATGAATTATTCTTCCCCAAGGCTCAATTGGAACATTACTTTAGAAGCAGAAGATTTAATCCTTTTCAGCTGATTGGAGGGAATGATTACAGTATTATTTTCTTGTACAGGCTGTCTCCAGTGAAGGTGCCTTTTTCTGTCCCCATCTTTAATAGGCAGCAATCTTTATTTCCCTGGAGGGAAATGGCAATGAATTCGAAATGGGATAAATCTTCAGGAATGCAAGGTGCTGAAGCTGTAGATCACTGCTGGTTAGTTAATTAGCTTAGCCCTCACTTGCTTCATCTCCAAGATAGAACACCTTGTAACAAGGGGAAGCAGTGGGTGGGTGGGTGGGTAGGTGGGTGGAATGGGAGAGTGGAGGAACCAGCTGTAGGCGGATAAATAATCAGATGCCTTAAAGCAACAACGCCCCTGCGGATTTCCTTCTGTGTAAATGTTCGGTTCTGGATCTTTGATTCTCACTTGCTACAATCACTAAAATAAGCAGTACTTGCCCATTCTGACTTTTAAGGGCAATTCAAGTCACTGAAAGGGATTGCATCTTTATCTAGTAGAGACAGTTAAAGCAGAATAAGGCAGAACACCATAGAAGATGAGGTTGAAGAAGATTGGAGTTGTCGCCCTATAATGTTATTTATATACAGGGCTGGCCCCAGACTAAGTCCTGGGAGAGAAAAAAAAAAAAATGTGTTTGAACATTCCTGGTGAGTGCTCTTGAAACACTGCTGCACAGAGAAGTGATAAATAACAATTGACTCAGGGTGTTTTTTTTTTTTTTTAAATTTTCATAATTAATGTTTCCGGGCGGGGGGATGTGGCTTAGAAATTAATTACCTTGGGTTGGAAGAGCAAAGCCTTGGATGTGATGTTGTCTTCCTGTCCCAGACCTTTCTGATGGAAAGGCCACATTGACCAACTTTCCATCCCCCACCCCCGAATTTGGTTTTATGGGGAGCCCCTAACACATTCCCTTCACCCACCACCAATTTTCTGTTTTCTTCTTATATAAATAACAAAGAAAGAAGCACATCAAACCTAAAGAGATCAACTGAATTATAACGAAGTCCTTGACGGCTAACACGTCTTGCATCTGATTTAAAGCAGGAAGCCCCCATGTCTAGCTGCCTCTGATCCATTTAGAATAAAACAAGGTCATGCTGCCTTGGCCCTGATTATAAATATATTACGTTTAAGTGATGAATGCCGCATTCATGAGGAGCAGGAGATCAAAAGTGCCTGAGGCTGGTGCTTTTCAATCTCTCCTCAGTGCCGAGTCAGAGACTTAAAATAAACATGCTGTTAAATGAATGTTTCAGAACCCATGTACAGAGGCACAGGGATGACTTTGTTTCTAAGGCAGAACATAATGGGAGAGAAGAGGCCATGTTAGAGCTTCTCAGGAGATGGGAAGAAAATTTCCCTCTGTTGGCTTCACCCAGGCCCCCTCTGTCCCCCTCAGCCTATTATTCTAAGCCACCAAGAGAGGCAGGAAAGGTCACATTTCTTCATATCAAAGGGAAAGATGGCACATGTGCCTGTTTTCTATAGACGTACTCACTCCTTGAATTCTTCCATTTTCCACGAACAGTGACACTAGCTCCCCCACAGCTCCACAGATCCTAGAATGACAGGGCTGGTGGAGGAACTCCAGAAAGAGTCACTGCGATCAACCCTCTTGTTTAAAGAGGACAAGAAGCTATTTTAAGGGCACACAGCTGGGAAACAGCTTATCTGGGAATGTGACCCACCGATGCCAGTGCCACGTCTCTCTATAGGAGACAAACTGCCCACCTACCATCACATCACCTCAGTCAAGGCACTTCAGTCTACTCTCAAGACTCCCCGACTCCTCTGAATTCAAAAAGGCCCCAAGCCTTGGTAAAGGACCACCAGCAATTCCTCTCCTTCCCATGTCATCCCTTTCAATTCACTGACCAAATCAATGTTGACTGAGTACCTATTTGCCCTTCACAACAGCTGAGTTCCAAGCAGAATTGTATTTCTTGTCCCAGATTCCTTTAGCTGTCTGACCCACTTTTTTTTTTCTTTCATTTTTCTTCCATCAGTTTCTGGCTCAGGAAATTAGTATTTTCCCCAAAACCAACATTTACATATAATATCATGTGTTTTTATTCTGCTATGGCAGGGATAGGAGTAATTATATGCTACATATAATTACAATAATGCTGACAGCTTTCGGCTTTTCTTTCTCTCCCTCTCCTTCCAGAAGACAACACAGTTCAGAGAAATGGCCAGAGCCACAGAAAGCAAGAGGCGCCAGAGAAACACAGGCAGCTGTGTGAAGAGGAATGACCTCGAAGTAAAGGAGTCAGTAGAACTACGTCCTAATCCAGTTGTAGCCAAGACCACTTGCTTGACCTTGGTTGAGCCTCTCAAACCCCTCTAGGCCTTGAGGTTTTTTTTAATGTGAAATATGAGTGCTTTAACTTAGGTCCCTGACTGCTCTATATCTCTATGGTCCTGGTTGCCCCCAAAACATTAATTAGATTTTACATCATTTGATTTCATTTCCGGACATTTACAATTCTCTGAGTAATGGGTAACATTCACAGCCCAATTACTTTCCCAAGCTCATCGAAATTTAATTTGCAGCGTGCAGTGACACACAGCCTGAGTTTGACTAGGAAGTCAGCAAAGCCACACCAGTGATTTACACAAGGCTCCCTGCCTACAAAATTTACCATCAGGGATGTCTAATGAAATTTTTTTCTCATGTAAACATACAGCTTTCACATCTACTGGAGTTGGAGCAGATGAGCTTCCCAGGACAGAATGTACTAGACAATACACTCCTTTTCACATAATGAGCTCAGGAAATTCTGCTGTGAAATGAAGGGTCTTGGGAGTTATTGTAATGCTTCATAAATGAGAACTCTATCTCTTTCAGAACTTCACAATGTTATTTGCATGTTAAAAACACCTGACCCCAAGAGGCTGCATTTATTCCACTACACCTTTAAGAATACTATGACCTCTACATTTACATTTAAATAAAACCTGTGCATTTTTCGCTCTCATTCTACTGTACAGTTTTGGGGAGGAGGGCATTTTGACATGAAATTAATGTGATTTTTAGGAGTCAGGAAATATTATTGGAACTTAGGAGTTACGAATGCAACCATCATTAAATTGCTGGATCAAAAACATTTTCTTCTTCCTGGCACTGTTTATAAACTCATACGCTATATTTATACTGTCCAATATGGTAGCCATGAGCCACATGCGATTATGGGGCACGTGAAACGGTGCTGGTCCAAAATGAGATGTGCCATAAATGTAAAATACACAAAGTCTTAAAGAAAATTTTAAATTACATAGGATCCTCACATATTTCTATTGAACAACCCTACTTTAAATGTCTAGAAGCTTGTGTCATGTTTCATCATCAAGTACAGTGTTCATTTGTCTCCACACCATTATTCATTCAGGGTTTACAAAGTGCCATGCTCTGTGCCTGATGGAAAGAATTGCAAAATGAACAAGCTCTTGTTTTCAAGGTAGAAGACGCAGACTCTACCCAATACTCACAACTCCCCAATCAGAGGCTTACCTTTAGCTTAGGGGCTACATTCCAGATGTATGTGCAGTCTCCTGTGTAGCTCGGTCACCCTTAGGATTAAATCCCAGGCCTGACTTGTACACCCTGGAGTAGATCCAGATTTTTGTGCAGCCAAAAGCATATGGAAGCAGCTTCAGTAAAAAAGGATATGAATGACAATGACAAAATTAGGTAAATACTGTAACTTAAGTATGAATACTGAATCAAATGTAGGTAAGTGTGATTAATCTTCTGAGGTGTCTCCAGAAGATCCTTGACTTACATCATGTCAGGTAAATAGGAATTTGGTTAGGAGGCTGGGACATAAGGAAAGAGCCTCAGTAAGTGTACAGACGGCTTTTGGCAGGAGTGTAGAAGGAGCCAATAACAACGATACTGGACAAAAGGTGAGCAAGGGCCAGATTATGCCAGAGCTTGCACACCAGGCAAAGGTATGATGATTCCATTCTGGAGCACAGGAATTGGGAACCAGTGAAAGATCTGGAATGACATGATCAGTTATGTTTTTGAAAGACCACTGAGAGCAGGGTAGAGACTGGGCCAGGCACACTTCTGACTCAATGTATATACCCACCTCTCCATGGAAGGTGGCATTTTGGATTTTAGTAATCCTCTCAGAGTGTTCCAGCACAATCCCACACGCCTAGACCACAGAATGGCCTTTCCTCTTCTAAGAAGTTCCCTAAGCTGACTAGTATTTATTGAGTCAGTCTTACCTCCCACCTTCCCCACTGACGCCAGAGCTCAGGCACTGCCCTCTAGCCCCCATCAGAAGCTGCTCATTCTAAATGAGCTCCACATTGCCAATCTGGAAACCTGGTGTGACAGCTAACTCTGGGAAACCCGAGGGCCTTCACACACAGCAAAGATAGTGGCATCTGAATAAATATGGCTGCCACAGCGCCCTGTGAAATGAAGGGATAATGACACTCCTCTCAGTGCTACCTAACCCAGTGGTGCCCCAGACCAAACCACGCCTGCCACCCAGAGACACAACTCCTCAGCCTCCCTCACACAGCCAGTCTCCAAATCCCAGCATGCCTTCTGAGGGACTTGCTCAAATGAATCCTGGCCCCACTGCCTCCCAGACACAAAATCATTTTCTCTCGATGATGTAATTTGGAATGGGAGCCAGGCCATCAGTCTCACCTCTTTATATTCTCTGAGTGACCTCATCTCAGAGTCTAATGGGCCTTGGTCAGGATCACCTCAATTTACACCTAACTGGCAAACCATGCATCTTGGGAACTTATGAGCTACTTATGTTAACTGGCTTACCCATTTCCATGCAAACTTCTAGCTCCACCTATCAATAGTGTCACTGGCAAAAGTAAATAAATTGAACTTCCAGCTTGCCAAACATGCAGCCAACAGTTATAGTCATAGAAAGGACCCAGAACTTAATCAATGTCCACTCAAATTACTTACTTTGCCTACTTCCTAAAGTGAATCCTCATAGGACAGTAAATACTCATGATTCCTTTGAGCCCTGGATGGGGGTCTGATTATACTCTGGTACTCAGTCTGGCACCCTAATGGCACTGTCTACACTTCACTGCATGACTCCCCCAAAAAAAAAGAAAAAAGGAAGGAAGGAAGGAAAGAATGAAAAGAAAAGAAAAGAATAGAAAAGAAAAGAAAAAAGAAAAGAAACTCCTTTCAACACAGGAGTATCCAGGAGCAGGCATAAGAGGGGTGACTGCACAGAGCTAAATCTCAACTTTCAGAGCATTGTGTCTACCTTCATTGAGGCTAAAATCTAACCTGCAAACATCTTCACAAAGGTTAAAGTCCATTCATGGTAATCGTAACCAAACTTCACCTAAATGCAAGTCTTAAAATATCTTATAGGGTCTTATGGACTGAACTATGTCCCCTAAAAATTATATGTTACCCTCTAATCCCCCATGTTTTTGAGATAGGGCCATTAAAGAGGTAATTAAGGTTAAATGAGATCATATGCACAGGACCCCATTCCAATAGGAATGGTGTCACTGTAAGGGGGGGGGGGACATGCCAGAGATGGGTGCACAAGGAGAAAAAAACCTGAGGACATAGCAAGAAGCTGATCATCTGCAAGCCAAGGAGAGAGGCTTTAGGAGAACCCAAACCAGCCAACATCTCGATCTTGGACTTCCAGCTACCAGAACTGTTAGAAAATTAATTTCTGTTGTCTAAGCTACCTAATCTGTGGTACTTTGCTATGGCATCTTCTCACAAACAAATATGCCAGGTATGTGAAAAGAAGAAATATACTGAAGTTAACTCGGTCTATTTTCCAAACTTTAGAAAGAAACCAGGTTTCTTTTTTTTTTTCCAAATGAGTTGTCATTTGATGACAAGGTGATGTGACAAAGTGGTGGAGAAACTTTTGAATGCTTTCTACCTACCAGGGGCTACTCTAAATGCCTTGGATATATTGACCCACCTGACCCTCAAGAGCTTGGATGTGGATGCTATTACCCCCATATTGTTGAAAAGGAGAGGAAGCTCAGACAGCCAACACCCACTGTAAGGTAAAAATCAAGAAACCTCATCGTGTGATCCAGGCAGGAAGTATAAGATGGAAAGCCAAAAAAGGAAGTAAAATTCATATTGGAGGCCTTGCTTTTTCTTGACCTTTGGTTCTTCATGGTAGAGAGCTCTGTCACTGTGGTAGTATAATTGTTTTCATTATTTGTATAATGTGAGTTTACCGACAATGCAACAGGGATGAAAATGTGCCCTCTAGAAACCACCACACCCCAAAGGAAAAAAAGAGAAAGATTTTTCTGAGCAAACGTAATGTAACTCATCTTTCTCCCTTAGAAACTTGAATCATTACCATTTTGTCTGAATTTCCATGTTCTCTGATCCCTAGATCTACTTTGTGTGATGGTATAGACTTAGAGATGAAAGCTTCAGTGGTAATCACCCCAAAGTACATGTACTTTACAAAGTACTGACAGGAAGTCAGTATTTTATTTTCCATATTATGTGTTTCTCAATTTTTTTTTACATCATGCTCTTTTCAAAATAAATGTTATATGATTCTGCTACATTATTTTTCTAATCCATTATTAGTCAGTTCCAACTGACCAAGTGATTGCACAGTAGAAATCTTACGGTTTCACACACATTAACCCAAAGGTTAGATCCCAATTTTTTAGGACTCTGAAGATTCTAAAAGAGATACATTAAAAGAGCAAACTTTGGGGTACCTGGGTGGCTCAGTGGGTTAAGCCTCTGCCTTCAGCTCAGGTGATGATCCCAGGGTCCTGGAAGCCTGCTTCCCCTCTCCCTTTGCCTGTCTCTCTGCCTAATTGTGATCTCTATCTCTCTTTCAAATAAATAAATAAAATCTTAAAAAAACAAAAAGAGCAAACTTTAAGGTAAATACACAACCCCTAGCCCTCCAAAACTAAAAGCAACACACATATGCCACAGGAGGATTAAAAAGTTGTGCTGTCACACACACTTCAGTTACAGAATTTAGGTTCATATTATAAAGGTTAAGTGATTTTTGTTTTGCTTTAGGTTTCCCATTTAAGTTTTTCTTTGTTTCTAAGGTACATCATGCTCTTTTTAATTTACCCACAAGAGTTGCTTCCAGAAATCTCCCAACAATCAGAGAAAGTAAGGCTAAATATAACAATCTCAATACTGGAGAAATGTGAACACACACAGAGAACAAATGAAATAACAATAATAAAACACAAATGAGCCAGAAGAATTGTGTACATTGAAGGGGTGTGGGCAGAGAATGGTCATCACTAGGGAGAGCTAAAATGGCTGGCTGCCAAGAGGCCTCAGAAGGGGGTATCCCAATCCAGAAATGGGGGCTTCAGATTTAAAGGCTCAGAAATTGGATTTTGTGATTATCCCAAGCAAAGATTCATTTCTCAAAAACAGAAGTACATAATTCAAATTCATAAGAGACTAACGTAACAGCCAGAATGTTGCTCAGTATATTCTTCCCTGTGGTGAAATCTACATGGGAAGCCAAATTCTGAGTACAATTCACATGTGTTCTGGCATCAGAATATGGCTGATGCATCTAAGAGGCCCCAAGGCCTCTCTCTTAGGTAGCAACTGATTCACATGGACAAAGTTTTCTCCCATGTTTTATGGTTTTCTCAACAGCAGCTTGCGGAACATTAAGATATCCAAACAATTTAACCCGTCTCTATGTTGGTTAGAACACACAAGCAAAAAGTATCTTCTAACCTCCAGCATTTGGAGATAGGCAGGAGCCACATAACATTACCCTCTTGAACAGAAGAAACTTTTCCTTTAGATTTTAATGAGCTATTGCCTATTTATAATTTGGTTTACCATAACATAATTTTTATATGTGTTTTTAAATCACTTTAGTTCAATCTCCCCTCCTGGAGAAGTTACTAGCCATCAACCACTATCTGCCCACCGCCCCCCCCCCCCCCCAAAAAAAAAAAAAAGCATGTACCAAAGAGCAGTACAGAATGCCTTTTTAAAATCCACTAATAAGGGTACCTGGGTGGCTCAGTGGGTTAAAGCCTCTGCCTTTGGCTCAGGTCATGGTCCCAGGGTCCCAGGATCAGGTCCCATAATCCGGCCCCATGTTGGGCTCTCTGCTCAGCAGGGAGCCTGCTTCCCCTTCTCTCTCTCCGCCTGCTTGATAAATAAATAAAATCTTTAAAAAATAATAAAATCCACTAATATGTTTAGCAGAACTACTATTTAGTCCACTCTGGACAAGCTCTATTTTATATTCTTTTCATTCTACATTACATAGTAGGTGCATCAAAGACTGAAAATGAAACATATAAACACAAAATAAAAACACTTCTGAAGAATGTTAAACTATATCCTGCTGTGTATACTGATTTCTCCCTTAGTTTCCAAAGGTCAAGATACAGCAGACATTTGGACAAGATGTGAGAATATCATAGAAGATATAGCATAATGGATCTGGAGAAAATGAAGACATAGAATCGAAGGTGCCTGGGCTCAAATTCAGGGTTGCCATTTACAAGCTGTTACATGGCCACATCTTCAAAATGGGGTTGATAGTATCTAAAGTGCATGGTGGTTTTTTGAATTAAATAAGCTAATGTAATTAGCTTATGTCTGGCATATGTAGATAATAAATAGTAACTAGTCTCATAGCTGTCATTTTAGAGACACTTCATTTTTTTGAGCATTTCCTTTCTCTTCTCCAAAGCAACCCCACATTCCTTCAGTCAAATTGAGTTTAAAAAAATATCTTCCTAACCCTCAGCATGTGTGTACAGAAAACTGACAAGAGTGCCTACATTCTTAACTTTGCCTGGAGCTTCTTTTGCATGAAAACAAAGAATCAATCAGGTTAGTTTCTGTTTTAATGAGGGAACTAGAGTCACCCCAGCCTCCATATCCTCCATATGGAGGTCAGGACCGAAAACTGTATCCTTAAACTACAGATTATCACATAGTTCAGAGGTTGGTTTGGCTCCACTTCCTAATCCTATTTTGATTCTTTCTATGGTTGCCCTTACATTTTTAACAATTTTAGCAAATGTTATTTTTAATCAAAATCTTCATTCCTCCAAACAGAAGAGAACCTTCGCATGGCTCTGACTCAGACAGCCCCCTCCTTCATTTTGCTGCTGTTGAAGGGCTCCAGGGGCAGTCACTCCTCGTTTGCATTTACCAGCAGGTTTTCCTCTTTTATTTGCCTCCCACTTTTTCCTTTTGATTCAACCTGCTTCTTACTGAAGTAAAATATATCAGCGGTTCTTTCAGCAGAAAGAATGATAAATGAATAATACACTCTATAAATAATAAACTCTCAGTCTTTGTATACCTACATTTGCCTATATTTTACACTCTTTCTTGACCAACATTTTGGCTGGGAATAGAAACCCAGCTTGTGCTTTCACAGGACACTGAAAAAATTATTTAATTAATATCTGGCATCTACTTTTTGCTGTGAGGAGCCTATGAGTACAATTAGCTGGAAAGGAATAACAATCTGGCTTCTTTTTTCAGGTCATTTTAAGATTTTCTAGGTACGAATTTGTTTATCAAATTCTGCTTGTAATTTAATGTTGCTTGTTGTGTTGGAGAAACCACGCCTGTCTTTCAATTCTAAAAAATGTTCAGCGATAATCTCTTCAAATAGTAACCCATTTCCTATTCTCTATTCTCTTCTGGAGCTCATTACATAAATGCTGGGGCTTTTACTTCTTTCCTCTATGACTGTTAATTTCTCTTCCACTTCCCCCACCTCTTTATCTCTCTGAACAATTTTCACAATTCAGAAAAATCTTGTCTTGTGAGATCTAATTACTAATTAACCTATTTACTAAATTCTGAATCTAAGCATCATACACAAGAACTATAGTTTTAACCTAATTCCCTGAATATATCAAAGAGAGGAAGATGCATATTCTTATGCAAATGTTCCTTTTGTGTGAGACGTTTCTGGAGATGCTCTTGATTCTTTTTCTGTATAAATAGAATCTCGCCATTTGATTCTTATCATAGTGACATATTGGACACTCATGGTAAAATAAAGCCAGGAAACATTTCTAATATACATGGAGACATATATTTTTCCAGTTAATTATCTACCCTATTTTAAAGCATGCTTATTTTTAAAGTGTCAAAATGTACTAATCCGTACTGCAATTGTTTAGAAAACTTCATGAACAAGTATATTTCAGCAAGAAAAGACATTTGATGCCAGCCAAATTCTCTTTTTTCTGTCACTATAAATGGCTTTCCTATTTTCAACAGTTTTTCAAAATCAAAGTCATATCTAAGCTGACAACTTCTTTGGCAAGTTTCAGCTAGATGTAATTTGAAACAGTCAAGGAAGCAAAGCCTAAACAATAAGGTTTTTAATGGGAACGGTGACAGATCCTTAACTACTGTCATGCTGTGTCTGACACCAGAAGACTTGAGAGGAAATTCGTTAAATAAATACTTGCAGTTAAAAGAATACACCTGCATTTAGAGTATGTGTCCTGTTTCATGAAAATATGTTAGATCTGAGAACTCAGTGATGTTGAACACTTAACAAAAACATACCCGAAAAATCTCCCCAAGGAATTTCTCACTTTAACCTTCAGAATATTCTTTAACTATAGTTGGCATCCAAAGGTCATTAAAAGGTCACAAGGGATAAAAAAAAAAAAAAAATCAAAGCTCTTCTCCTTTTGTCCTTAGATTAGTTCTATACAAAGCAAGGTTGTTTACTTTCTAAGGGAGAAGGAAGTTCTAATGTGACCTTTTAATCACTATTACTTATACACATACACACATATGGTTTGCTTTTACTAGACTGAGGCATTTTTACTATTAATACATATTAATATTCATGTATTATGCATTCAGAATACATGAATATTCTGTTTTAGGAACATTACAAATACGCTAAATCACAAGGAAAGCCAAAATGAGTCTATAATTGGTAACTGGTTTAATTTATAACAATTTTCTTGACTTAAACCTTCTAAATTTGGTTTCAGATAACCATTACTATCTTTGTTTAGGCTTTTTAATGTTTCAATAGGTTAAATATCAATTCTGATGTTTAATACTGTTAATTTGAATGAAAATAGATGGTAATATGAAGAAAAATAAAGTATATTTTTTAGGGTACAACTAAACCCCCAAACCCTACAGAAGTTTGCACAGTTATCATGGAGAAGAGGAAGCTAGCAGGTGACTCCACGAAGATGAGGCTTGATTATAACTCTCTCCTCCCCCACACTGACTTTATTCTTTCTGCACTGAATAGCTGCTCAGGCCTAGGAGCCACCAGTAGTAAATAAACCCTTGGGTTCTGTGGAATTCCTAATGGAGGACTAGATGCAGGATGTCTCCCTCTTATACTACTTAAGCACCTGAGCCTAGACCCGAGGGTGAATGTCATAAAAAGAGGCGGGATATAGAGAGACCACTCTGGACTGCAGAGATCTGTGTATTCCCACTAAAGGTCAAGATCAACTCTCAGGGAAGAACCTGATTTCATCAGCCCTAACAGGCCAAGAAGGAGCACATGGCTGGACCCAGTCCTTCCTTTCCTTCAAAATACAGAGAATCTTTTAAGTACCCAGAGGCTTCTTCCATCCAGTCCCTCCACAGTGAGCTCATATCTACTTGCTTCTATGCCAATACTGCACAGAAGAGACCACTTCTTCCTAAACTTATCTGAGGACTCTCTCAACACTTAGCATACCTCACTAACACCTGAGCTCCAGGAATCCAACAAAAACAGAAGCCAGCTGGAAGACAGATAAAGACCAGTCTAAACAGAAAATGTTCAGGCACAGAGAATAGAGCTTCTAAGACAGACAAATGATAAATTCAACAGAAACACAAAAGACAATTCAAATACAGCATCAAAGATTATGATCGGGGAGGAAAAGAAAAAGATATTCTTACTAAACAGTGCAGTTATCACTGAAACAAAAATTAGGTCATGAGAGTTCAAATGAAAGAAGTAACTTAAAATATATAAAGGGGTTAAAATAATGAAATCATGAAAATTCTGAGGAAAACGGTAAAGAGACTTAAGGTATCAAAAGTACAGATTTAGAAAGTGAAGACACAAAATTAAAACAAGGATATAATTTAACAGATGATAGACTATTTCCTTAAGGTTAAAAAATACATTAATTAATTAATTAAATCTAGACTTCATGAATGCCAAGCCAGGTTGTCAGGAAAAAAAACACACTTAGAACAAACAGCCTAGTATAATTCTGGACCTCTGAGGAATGTCTCATTCTCCCTTACTAAAAAAAAGGGTGGGGGGGAAAAAAAAGGTGGGGGGGTTGGTTTCTTATATGTTAATAATGGACAACTGGAAACTTACATTTAAAAAAATATATCACTTATAATAGCTATAAAAGATGAACTACAAAGGTATAAATCTAAAAAAAATGCACTGGATTTGTATGATGAAACAACAAGATCCTGACGAAAGAAATAAAAGAAGACCTAAATAAATGTAAAGGCACACTATATACATGAACAGGAAGGCTCAACACACTAAAGATGTCAATTCTTCCCAAACTGATACACAGATTTAACACAAACACACAAAAAAATCCAAAATCAATGTACAGAAATCTGTTGCACTGTTATACTAATAATGAAGCAGCAGAAAGTGAAATTAAGTAAAGAATCCCATTTATAAAAAAAAAAAAAGAATCCCATTTATAACTGCACCAAAAATAGTAAAATATCGAGGAATAAACTTAACCAAAGAGGTAAAAAACCTATACTCTGAAAACTATAAAACACTGATGAAAGAAATTCAAGATGACACAAAGAAATGGAAATACATTCCATGTTCATGACATAGAAAAACAAATATTGTTAAAATGTCTATACTACTCAAAGCAGTCAGTAGATTTAATGCAATCCCTATCAAAATACCAACAGCATTTTGTACAGAACTAGAACAATCCTAAAATTTGTATGGAACCACAAAAGACCTTGACTAGCCAAAGCAACCTGGAAAAAGAAAAACAAAATTAGAGGTATCACAATTCCAGATTTCAAGTTATATTACAAAGTGGTAGCAATTAAAACTGTATGGTACTGGCATAAAAACAGATATACAGATCATTGGAATAGAATAGAAAAACCAGAAATAAATCCAAAAATCCATAATTATTTGGTCAAGTAAACTTCAACAAAGGAGGAATGAATACAATGGGAAAAAGACAGTCTCTTCAAAAAAGGGTGTTGGAAAAACTGGACAGCTACATGCAGGGAGAAAAAAATGGTAATGGACTCTTTTTTTTTCTCAGAACAAATAAAAATAAATTCAAAATGGATCAAATATTTAAATGTGAGACCTGAAACCATAATTATCTTTCAAGAGAGTATAGGCAGTAATCACTCTGACACTGGCTATAGCAACATTTTCTAGACATGCCTCCTGAGGGACGGGAAATAAAAGCAAAAATAAACTATTGGGACCACATCAAAATAAAAAGTTTCTGCACAGCAGAGGAAATAATTAACAAAACTAAAAGGCAAAACTACTGAACGAGGAGGAGATATTTGCAAATGACATATCTGATGAAGGTTTAGTATCCCAAATATATAAAGAACTGATACAACTCAATACCCAAAAAACAATCCACTTAAAGAATGGGCAGAAGATATGAACAGATGTTTCTTCAAAGAAGACTTACAGATAGATGGTCAACAGACACATCAAAAGATACTCAACATTACTCATCATCAGAGAAATGCAAATCAAAGCTACAATGAGATATCACCTTACACCTGTCAGAATGCCTAAAAACCCAAGACACAAGTCTTGGCAAGGATGGGGAGAAATAGGGACTCTTTTACACTGTCTGTGGGAATGCAAACTGGTGCAGCCACTGGGGAAAACAGTATGGAGTTTCCTTAAGAAGTTAAAAATAGAACTCTCCCTATGATCCAGGAATCTCAATATTATTTACCCCAAAACTATAAAAATGCTAATTCGAAGGTATACATGCACCTTATGTCTACTGCAACATTATTTACAATAGCCAATCCATGGAAGCAGCCAAATGTCCCTCAATCAATGGATAATGAATGGATTAAAAAAAAGTGTGATGGGGTCCCTGGCTGTCTCCATCAGTAAGACATGGGATTTTTGATCTTACAGTCATAAATTCAAGCCCCATGTTGGACATGGAACTTACTTTAAAAAAAATGTGAGATATATATATCCTATGATGGAATACTAGTCATCCATATAAAAAAATGAAATCTTTCCATTTGCAACAACATGAATGGAGCTAGAGAGTATAATGCTAAGTAAAATAAGGCACTCAGATAAAGACAAATACCACATAATCTCACTCATAGGTAGAATTTAAGAAACAAAATAAATGAGCAAAACGAAAAAAGAGAGAGAAATCAAGAAACAGACTCTCAAATATAGAGAACAAACTGATAGTTAGCAGTTTCCAGGGATGGAAATTAAAGATATACTTATCATGATGAAGATACATTTTTATCATAATGAAAGGAAAGAGTAATATCATCCTACACGTGCCTTCATATTCCATGGGAGATAGGGTAGAATAGCAATAAGGGAAATATTTGAGACTGAAATCAAGACAGGATCACTAAGAAAATCTTCAGAGATGCTAGTAAAAAAGAAGAACTCAGGAGCGCTACATGGATTTAGGAATAGAAAAAAATGTAACAGCACAAGCTTCTCAAAGTTTTATGTGCAAGGAAATCACATGGAAGTCCTGATTAAAAGCAAATTCTTATGTAGTAGTTTGAGGCTGAGTCTAAGAATCAAATTATTTTTTCAAAATTTGTAGAATAAAACATAACAGAAAATGATCTGGAGTTAAGAAAAGAGTTCATGGATATGACACCAAAAACACATCCATAAAATTAAAATAAATTAGACTTAGTCAAAATTTAAAAAAAAATTAAAATTTTTGCTCTTTGAAAGACATTGTTAGGAGATTAAAAAGACAAGCCATGGACAGAGATAAAATATTGGCAAACCACTCAACCAAATAGTACTTCTAACCAAAGTATATAAAGAACTCTAAAAACTCATGTAAGGAAACAACCCAATTCTAAAATGGGCAAAAGAATTGAATAGACACTTCACCAAAGAAGATATATAGATGACAAATAAGCAGATTAAAAGATGTTAATGTCACTGGCCATTAGGGAAATATAAAATAAAACTCTAATAATATACTACTGGACACCTATTAGATTGACTAAAATTAAAAATACTGAGAATATCAAGTCCTGGCAAGAATGCTGAACAACTGGAGCTCTCACACACTGTTATGGAAATGTGAACTGACACAGTTCCTCTGGAAAACAGTTTTTTGGTGTTTAACTGTACATGTAACTATACATACTTAAATACTTAAGTATTTATCCAAGAGAAATTAAAACTTAAGTTCACACAAAAAACCTGTACAGGAATGTTTACAGTAGCTCTATTCATAATCATCAACAATTGGAAACAACCCAAAAGTCCTTCAGCAGCTGAATGAATAAACAAGCAAACTACTGATTCACACAGCAACATGGATGAATTTCAAAGGCATTATGCTGAGGAAAAGAAGCCAATCTCAGAGAAGCCAGTCTCAAAAGATTATATATTCTGATTCCATTATATGACATTCTTGAAAATACTCCACTTATAGTGATGGAGAACAATCAGTGTTTACCAGGGGTTGGCAGTTGGGCTAGCAGATGGAGAACAATCAGTGTTTACTAAGGGCTAGTGGGGGCTAGCAGAAGGATTTGCAAGAGAGTTTTTGGAATGATGACATTGTTCCATACCCTGATTGTAGTTGTGGTTACAAGTGCTATGATTCATAGGACCTGTACACCAAAACTCAAACTCACTACGTGTTAAGTTTTTAAATAAAATACTGTTAAATCAACTAATCCAGGTCACAGAAAAATAGAGTTCTTCCAAGTCATTTTATGAATCCTGTATAACTTTTCCTTCAAAACCTGGTAAAGACAGCACAAAAAAAGAAAACATTCTTCTTAATTAAAATGCACAATTTCCAAATAAAATATTATCAGAATCCAGATTTTTAGAAAATGAATAAGCCACTATGTCCCAGAAGGGTTTATTTCAAAGATGCATGGGCAGATCATTATCAGGGAATGCAGATCAACAAAATGAATTGCACTGATTATTAAAGGAGGAAAAGCAATGGTCATATTGAGTATGCTGTAAACTGATTTCCTCAAATTCAAATGCCATTCTTATTAAGAATTACAAGCAAAAGGGGAATTAAAGGACACCATTTAAAAGTACCAAAGCCTCCTATCAAAAACCGACAAAAGGAGTGCCTGGGTGGCTCAGTCAGTCCAGCATCTGCCTTCAGCTCAAATCATGTACTCCCAGTGCTGGGATAGAGCCAGTGTCAGGCTTCCTGTTCAGCAGGGAGTCTGCTTCTCTCTCTCTCTCCCTGCCCCTTCCCATTGCTCATTCTCTCTCTCTCAAATAAGTAAATAAAATCTTTAAAAATTATATAAGAAAAACAACAGAAAATGTTATTATAGATTATATATATAAAATACATGAAATACATATTATAGGTTATATACAGACATACATGCATGCTCATAAAACACACAGGTATATACATATACATACATATATAAATGCATAGTTTAAGGAGTTTTTGGTAATTGGATAAAATTATCTTAAAACTTCTCTGGAAGAAATAAATTCCAGAAAACAATCAAGTTTTTAAAATGGAAGAATGGCTAGGGGAGACTTGCTCTACCTGATATTACATGTTTCTATGAAGCCAGCTGTGATTAAGTCTATACGGTATTGGCCTAGGAACAAAAGATCATTGGTATGGAATAGAAAACCAAAATTGGTGCCAACATATTGGAAAATTTAATGGCACAGATATACTATTTTAATTCAATGAAAAAGGAGGATGAAAGTTGGTGGCATCACAATTCCAGACTTCAAGCTCTATTACAAAGCTGTCATCATCAAGACAACATGGTACTGGCCAAAAACAGACACATAGATCAGTGGAACAGAATAGAAAGCCCAGAAATAGACCCCAACTCTATGGTCAACTAATCTTTGACAAAGAAGGAAAGAATATCCAATGGAAAAAAGACAGTCTCTTCAACAAACGGTGTTAGGAAAATTGGACAGCCACATGCAGAAAAATGAAACTGGACCATTTCCTTACACCACACACAAAAATAGACTCAAAATGGATGAAGGACCTCAATGTGAGAAAGGAATCTATCAAAATCCTTGAGGAGAACACAGGCCTCTTCGACCTCAGCCATAGGAACTTCTTCCTAGGAACATCGCCAAAGGCAAGGGAAGCAAGGGCAAAAATGAATTATTGGGACTTCATCAAGATCAAAAGCTTTTGCACAGCAAAGGAAACAGTCCAAAAAAACAAAAGACAACTGACAGAATGGGAGAAGATATTTGCAAATGACATATCAGATAAAGTGCTAGTATCCAAAGTCTATAAAGAACTTATCCAATTCAACACCCAAAGAACAAAGAATCCAATCAAGAAATGGGCAGAAGATATGAACAGACATTTCTGCAAAGAAGACATCCAGATGGCCAACAGACACATGAAACAGTGCTCAACATCACTCGGCATCAGAGAAATACATATCAAAACCACAATGAGATACCACCTCACACCAGAATGGCTAAAATTAACAAGTCAGGGAATAACAGATGCTGGTAAGGATGCAGAGAAAGGGGAACCCTCCTACGGTGTTGGTGGGAATGCAAGCTGGTGCAACCACTCTGGAAAACGGCATAGAGATTCCTCAAAAAGTTGAAAATAGAGCTACCCTATGGCCCAGCAATCGCACTACTGGGTATTTACCCTAAAGATACAAATGTAGTGATCCGAAGGGGTACATGCACCCAAATATTTATAGCAACAATGTCCACAAGTGCCAAAGTATGGAAAGAACCTAGATGTCCATCAACAGAGGAATGGATAAAGAAGATATGGGGTGTGTGTGTGTGTGTGTGTGTGTGTACACACACACACAATGGAATACTATGCAGCCATCAAAAGAAATGAAATCTTGCCATTTGCGACAACATGGATGGGACTAGAGAGTACTATGCTTAGCAAAATAAGTCAATAGGAGAAAGATAATTATCATATGATCTCCCTGATATGAGGAAGTTGAGAGGCAACATGCGGGGTTTGGGGGTAGGAAAGGAATAAATGAAACAAGATGGGATCAGGAGGGAGACAAACCATAAGAGATTCTTAATCTCACAAAACAAACTGAGGGTTGCCAGGGGGAGGGGGGTGGAGGAGAGGGTTGGCAGGGGGAGGGTGGTTGGGTTATGGACACTGGGGAAGGTATGTGCTATGGTGAGTGCTGTGAAGTGTAAACCTGCCAATTCACAGACCTATACCCCTGGGGCTAATAATACATTATATGTTAATAAAAAAAGAAAAGGAAAGGAAAGGAAAAGAAAAAGGAGGTTGTTTTTAAAATACTAGTTTTAGGGGTACCTGGGTGGCTCAGTGGGTTAAAGTCTCTGCTTTCTGCTCAGGTCATGATCTGGGATGGAGCCCCACATCGGGCTCTCTGCTCAGGGGGGAGCCTGCTTCCCCCTCTCTCTCTGCCTGCCTCTCTACCTACTTGTGATCTCTGCCTGTCAAATAAATAAAATATTAAAATAAATAAAAAGAAAATAAAATACTAGTTTTATTAAGAATTTAAGGGCAAAAAAACCCAATACAGTTCTATAAGAAAATACAGCTACTGGGGCACCTGGGTGACTCAGCTGGTGAAGCGTCTGCCTTTGGCTCAGGTCATGATCTCAGGATCCTGGGATCACGCACACATTGGGCTCCATGCTCAGTAGGAAATCTGTTTCTCTCTCTCTCCCACCTTCCCATCCCCCGCTCATGCTCTCCCTCTCCCTTTCTCTCTCTCTCTCTCTCATATAAATAAATAAATAAATAAATAAATAAATAAATAAATAAAATCTTTTTAGAATGAAAAGAAAATATAGCTATTTATAGGCTATACAATCTAGGTGGAGGAAACCCTTTTAACTGAAATTAGAGATTAAGAAACTATAAAAACAAAGAAACCTATTTGGTTCCATGTTTTTCAAATGTGTAGGAAAATAGCAAAATTATCTATTAAATAAGAAACCGGTTTGAAAAAGAAAAAAAACACATGCAATCGGGGAAACAGAGCATTTATATCTATAATATACTTATTGTCTCCTAAATTTATAGAAAAACAACCCCATAGAAATATGGGCAAGATGGGAAACATAGGCAATTCAGGGAAAATCAAAACCAAGAAATACATTACAATAAACTAGCAGTCCGGAAAATTAAAATTAAAATAACAAGGAGATATTAGGCAAAAATGAAAAAAAGTCTGATAATGCATATTCCTGCCAGGGATATGGGGGGAAAGTACTTCCCCACATGGCTAGTGAGAATATGAATGAAATATAAAGACTGTGAGGAAAACAACCTGGCAATATCTATATTTAAATTAAGAATCCTCGTGTTTTTCAACAGAGCCAAGTCACTCCTAGGGATCCAACCTTTGTGAATGAAAGCACCATTATCTGAGTGCTCTTAACCACAAGAAATATGAGCAAAGATGAGCAAGAGTGTTTGTTGCAACACTGTCAATACAGGAAACAAAGTGAATGTCTATCCACAGGGTAGCTTTCATCTATCTACACCACAAAACTATTGCATAGCCGTTAAGAACAAATACCTAGGGATTTAAAAAGCAAAATGCAGAAAAGGGTATATAATATAATATTTTTAAAAGAAAGAGAAATATTAACCATATTTCGATATGGTTACATGAGCCGACGTAGGAGTATGTATGCGTCATGTATTTCTCTATAATCGTGTAAGCACAGACACACAGGAGAACACGGACAAGGTTGCTGGGTTGGGCTCTCAAGGGATTCAGGGAGTTATGGGAGAAAATCACTCGGGGTAAGGGAAGAATAGAGGGAAAGGTAAGTCAAGCCAAAAGTGGGGGGGGGGGGGGGGAAGAGGGGGGGGGGGAGAAGGAAAGGAAAAAGGGAGGGGGGGGGGGGGGGGGGGAAGAGAGGTCGGGGGAGAAAGAAAGGAAAAAACAAGGAAGGAAGGGAGGGAGGAAAGGAGGGTGGAAGGAAAAGAGAAAGAAAATGTGCCCCCAAAACACAACACACCAGCATATAGGATAATGTCACACTTATACATTTCTGTAAATTATTATTTTGTATAGGAGTAGTAATAAAATCCAGTTAAAGGGGGAAAACAGCAAGCACACAGAAGAGCAACTGGATGCATTTAACACAGGAAACAACCACATTGTCAAGGAGGGATGTTCCAAAATTTCTATCCTAAACTTGTTGCTTGAAACTTGGATCCCATCTGCCCAAACACAAGTACATATAGATTCCCACATACTTTTTTACCCAATAATGTCTCCAGACCATAGAGTACAATGACTTCAATAGAAACTAATCAACAGGAAATTTGAGTTCCATCCAGGAAAGCCAGGGCCACCTCCTTGAGCTGTAGCAGTGACACTGGGTACTGGCAGGCCCATTCCATACTGCCCTGCCACCAAAGGAAACCAGAAGTGAGAGCAAGGCCAGGTGTTTTGCACAACTCCAGGGAAAACCATTCACACTGTACTCTAGATGAGTGCCGCCTCCTGCAGTTGTGCGGTGCAGTGGTCTTGGTCAGGACTTCCAGTTCCAGCTTACTGACAGGAAGAAATTCCCATGACCAGGCGCAGGAATTCCCACACATGACAGGGGACGGGGCTCAGGAATGAGAGGTTAGAACTGGGACAGAGGACTAGGGCAGCAGAATGAGAGGAGATGGAGTCAGTGTCGGGGAGAAAGTTGGACAAGCATGTAAGAATCATGACTGACAGGTTTTGTAAATCAACACCTATCCCTCTATATAGTACCTGATAGAACATAAAATTTAGCTATCATCATGTGGCAATGGTACAGGCCTATATCTTCCCTCAACATTGAGTTCTCATATTCCAAATACTAACCTTTACCCAAATAGGTAAATAATGAGGATCCAAGAACAAGCAAAAAATTTAAAAAGTTGGCTGTTGATTTTACTCTCTATTGTGACATGGATTAAAGTTTTAACCGTCATCTTTTGAAGTCACTTTTATATTTTAGTAACTTACTGGATGCTTTAGGCATCTAATCAGGTCCAAATATTTTCCTCTTGCAAATGGAACCATAGGCTATAATTATAGCTTACCATAAGCCACCCAATTATTCAGTGCTTATTCAATTGTGTTGTGAAAAAGCGAGATGCAATATCTGTGGTCTGATACCAACCCTCACCCACAAAGCCTGAAAGCCTCCAAACATAGTTGGGAACTAGGACTACACCAGAACTTTTTTTTTTTTTTTTTAACCACATACATGCCACCTTTCATTGTACATCTCTTCTTGCTCTTCCTTCTCTAACATGAACTCTTTCACACGGACACAGTGTCATATAATAAAACCCTGACTTAAGGGACTTTCAAGAGTATTCATACTCAACATAGTTTCCACAGTGAATCCTCTCCTGGAATTTAATTGCTAAGCTCTATCTAAGCCCACAGCTGACACACATAACAAGCCTAGACTCTCATCAGTGCAGAACATCCTGTGGCCTAAGCAGGCGGTCATATCACCTTCAGTGAAACTGAGACCATCAAGCAGAACTCTTCTTGTATCAAGGGGTTTAAAGGTAGGCTCATGATTCTATGTTGACAGCAAGGCTTGCACATCAGCCAAGAGTCTGACCTAAAAGAAGGAGGACTCAAGTATAAGCCAAGGGTTATTTACAGCCTTCTAGCACTCTTAAGGCAACCTGGCAAAGACAGCTAGTAAAGTAATAGACATTTTCACTTGTTTCTGATTCTGTCCAACCAGCAGATGAGTCACATAGCCAAAGCCAAGATTACCTGATCATATTTCCCCCTTGACACAAGTTAATCAGGACAGAGACAGCAGAAAGTTCCAAGAGAGGGAAAAACTCTAATATCCAATTGCCAAGCACGGTAAGGGGCAAAATTAATGAGCAGAGTTGAAGGTAGAGTCAGCCCCTCCTGCGTCAGTAGAGAAAAACAAGTAGTTTGTAGTTGCAACTTCCTTTTTTAAAGCTAGCCAGGATTGTCTGCTTTCACAGTTAAAAAGAAAACTTTGGCTAACTTCCATCTAAAAAGATATTCTATCAGCACAACCAATTGATTTGGCTGTCAAAATGGAAATGTCTTGGCCAATATGTTGGTTGAAAGTTTATTATTGTGGATCTAAAGGAGATAGAAATGAACAAAGTTCACAAATGTTAGCCTGTCAAAGATGATCAACTTTAATTCCTATAAGAAACTTCCTCTACCCTACATCCTGCTTCTTCCTAACTGATATAAAGCCTTCTTAAAAAACTGCTTATCTTGAAAGTTGTCATTTCTCTAACTAAAGCTGATATTACTTAGACTTTAAATTCTAAAAGATAGCACTAGCAATTAGCCCTAACCAAGAAAACAATTCAAAATTTTAAAATGCCCTGATCCCCAGAGAAGCATAAGTTACACATTTCAAGCAAGTATAATACTGTCTTATTTGGGAAATTATCAACTGTTGCTTTATAAATGTATTTAGGAACCACAAGGGTTTTTCAGCTGGTCAGGACATTTTCCTATTTAAACATTGACTTAGAAACCTTGCCAAGTAAACCAGGAAATCAAGGAAGCAAAATTATGCAGCACATAAAGAAAGCAGCTGCATTTCTCCAATCCTAGTAATTTAACCAGTCATTTCTTTAAACAAAAATGAAGGGGGGGGGAAGCAAATCTGGCAGCACTAATCTCATTTCATTATACTGGCAAACCAAAATATTAGTCATCAAACATATTTGATGGAAAACATTTGTCCATTGTGCTGGTGTTCTTAAAAAGTGAAACATACAATATAGTATAGGAATTTAATATCAAATTACATTTGAAGGGCCATTTCAGTAATTAAGTGAGAAAATTATTTCTAGCAGATGCCTTTCAGCTTAAACGCATACCCCAGGCTAAATTCCCCATCATCAAGAAAGATCAAGACTGCCAAGAGATTCAGAAATCTTATATATACACTAAAGGTCAGAAGAGAGAATGTGTAACGTTTAACAATGAAACACAATTTATATGAAGCTGTACATTAGAAGATACAGATAAAAGCAAGTGAGTTAAGTCTTCATCTAACTTGGCATAGAATAAGAAAAAGTGAGAGAGAGCAAGAGAAAGAACAAGACCCTTGTCTAAAGATTATATGACTTCCATGATGCTATGGGGTAGGTACTGGCTTCATGATTAAGATTTCAAATTGCACTGGGTCTGATGCATAAACAATGAATCTTGGAACACTGAAAAAAATAAAATTTAATTTAAAAAAAGATTTCAAATTACATAGATGAAATTTTGTAGACATTTACTTTATCTCCTAGTTAAGCCCAAATGGGAACTAGATAAATCCTGGGAAGAAAGTATGCTTAGAATCATCACACTCCTCTCAATTCCTGTTACTCCTTCATCTAAATTTTTGCAGATGACAGAGAAATGCATGCAAATAATCATCAAACCGGTTTGGCTCTTTCATAAACTTTTTGAATATCAGTGAATAGGGATGAGAATTTCTGAAATTACTGCCGTATAAAGAGTTAAATATTCCATCCGCAATCTGACCAGGCTTTGGAGAGAGAAAAGTCAAATCTTTAAAAAGAAGCAATTAGATATGGCACCTGGGTGGCTCAGTGGGTTAAGCCTCTGACTTTGGCTCAGGTCATGATCTCAGGGCCCTGATCAAGGCCCAGATTGGGCTCTCGCTCAGCAGGGAGCGTGCTTGCCCCTGCCTGCTTCTCTGCCTATTCGTGACCTCTCTGTCTGTCAAATAAATAAATAAAGTCTTTTAAAAAACACACACAATATAATATTGATGGCCCCAAAATTTAACTTAAACGATCTTTTAAAATGTAACAAAAAATAGAATATTCTGGATTTTTTTGGTTCCAGAGATGTGCTGTGATGGTCAACTTTTATTTTAGAGACTATTTTAAAGAAAGGCAAAAAGACCACCATTTCAAATATATGGAAAGATTCTATGGTTGCTGTAACAAAGTACAACAACTTGGGTGGCTTGACCAACAGAAATTTAAGTCTTTTCACAGCTCTGGAAGCAAACAAGTCTAAAACCAAGGTGTCAATAAAATTAGCTTCTTCTGAAGGCTTCTCTTGGCTTATAGATGGTCACCTTCTTTTAATCATGATGTTTTCACATGGTATTCCCTCTGTGTGTCTGTGTCCCAATGTCTTCTTATAAAGACATTAATCATATTGGATTATTATTGTGATTGGCTTATGAATTGGCCACCCATAGGACTTCATCATCCAAATATAGTCACATTCTAAAATACTGGGGGTTAGGATTTATCCAAATTCATATTGGACTGAATAATGATTGGATTATGAATTGGCCACCCATAGGACTTCATCACCAAATACAGTCACATTCTAAGGTACCAGGAGTTAGAATTTATGAACTTAAAGTGACATATGAATTTTAAGAGACACAATTTATCCAGTAACAATCTTCTTACTGAAAATAGCTAAAATATACAGTAAGAATTTTTTTGTAAAATGTCTTAATCTGCTATCAATCTGGAAAGAAAGAAATACTCAGGGTCAAAAATAAAGTGAAGAAGAATCCACAGATATAAGCCTGTCACTGAAGCTAGCTTCTACCCTGACAGCATTTGCCTAATACAGGTGATTTTGTCCTTGGTTCTCAAGACCTTCAGGAAACTGTGAATAGAAGATTTATCTAAAGGCATATACAAGGTGAGGGATTTGATGGAAGACATTAACTTTCTTCCCCTTCTAAAACTGAAACCCCAAAGAGAAATCTGAAATCACTTCCGAAGGGGTTGAAGAAAAGTGTCTGTACAAACCACATGGTATAAAAACTTCCCTTAAGAGCTTATCATAAACATGTTCAATATACGTAAATACATTAAAAAGGTAATGAAAATATGAATAAGAAACTGTTTTAAATTACTAAAATTTAAAAAAAGAAAGAATTTCTCAAAATGAAAACTGTTAACAACTGAAATTAAAAACACAAATTTAATAGAAGATGCAACTGGAGAGAAAATTGTAGAACTGGAAAATATTTCTGAAAAAGATGATCTAGAATTCAATACAGAAACAAAGAAATAGAAAATATGAAAAATATTTAAGAGATAGCAATTAAAGTTGTAATTTCTAACATATATCTAATTGGCAGGTAGGCATTTCTAAATGGAGAGGGAAGTAAAAGCAGGGCTGAGGCAATAGTTGAATAGTGAATAATATTCCACAACTCATTATATAACATCAATCTACAGATTTTGAAAATCCAGTAATATCCAACCAAGATAAATCAAAATAAATCCACATTCAAACCCATCTTACTGAATTTGAAGACTACTACTACCAACAAAAGCAAAACAAAACAAAACAAAAAAAATTTAAGTTGTCAGGAATAAGAATGATATCTTTAAAGAAATGACAAAGGGATCAATTTCTCAACAGCAACAAGGAAGCCAGAGGATAAATGGGAAAATATATTAAAGGTATTGAAAGAAAATGACTGACACCTGGAATTTTATAGCACCAGGAGTGGAAACCGTGGCTTAATTTGACACAACACAAGAAATCTTACCCAGTCTAGACAAAATTAAGACTGAGAAATTGAATGTCTTGTAAGAATGAGATTAAAATAGACTTTATCAGAAAAAACATTCAAAAAATTAAGAGTAGGGGCACCTGGGTGGCTCAGTGGGTTAAAGCCTCTGCCTTCAGCTCAGGTCATGATCCCAGGGTCCTAGGATCAAGCCCCACATCAGGCTCTCTGCTCCACGGGGAGCCTGCTTCCTCCTCACTCTCTCTGCCTGCTTCTCTGCCTACTTGTGATCTCTGTCAAATAAATAAAATATTTTTTAAAAATTCAGAGTACACTGAGTACACTCATCTTGAGTACTGAGAAATGTATAGAATTGTTCAATCATTATACTGTACACCTGAAACTAACATGACACTGTAAAAACATCCTAAATGATATTTTTCAAACAGAATTAAAGACTTTAAAGAGTGAAAGTCTGAGATGAAAGAAAGAATGAAGAGCATAGAAAACATAAAAACATAGAAAGAACCAAATACATGGATAAATTACAATCAAGTGGGGACTACTCGCCACAATAATAACAGTATTGCAATTTGAGTTAACAAGTAACAATTTTCATTTTTTTTCCCTTTCAAGGAACTCAGCATGGCTGTTACCATTTTGTCCCTACAGATAGACAACACCATATGGGTAATGGACAAAAAAATGAAAAAAAACCTAGGTCCCTATTTCATGACTATTTTGTCTCTAGTATTTAATAACTGTATGGATCCACTTTTCCAACTGGCCCACTTACCACAGAACTAGTATGTGAAAGACAAACTGACTTCCAACATCTTCAAATCACTGTATTTTTAAAATTAGACTGTACCATCTAAATTTAATATTTATTTCATAATCATTTCATTTTTATCTCCAATTTATGAATTATATAACACTTTTTTAACATCTCCTTTGCTTGCTTTCTTCTTTCTTCTTTTCTGCTACAAACACTTCATACGAACTCTACCTACTTAAAAAAAAAAAAAAAAGATTTTATTTATTTATTTGACAGACAGAGATCACAAGTAGGCAGAGAGGCAGAGAGAGGGAGAAGCAGGCTTCCCGCTAAGCAGAGAGCCCAATGTGGGGCTTGATCCCAGGACCCCAGGATCATGACCTGAGCCAAAGGCACAGGCTTTAACCCACTGAGCCACCCAGGCACCCTGAACTCTACCTACTTTAAAGTGCACAATATGGTATTGTTAACTATAGACAAAATCGTAAAGCAGCCCTCTAGAGCTTAGTCATACTGCATACCTACAATTTTATACCCACTAAATAGCAGCTCCTCACTTCTCTTCCCCCTAACCTCTGATAACCACCATTCCACTTTCTACTTTGATGAACTTAATTATTTTAATTTTAATTATTTTATTTTAATTATTTTATTTAATTATTTTATTTTTAATTTTAATTATTTTATATATCTCACTTAAGTGGAGTCATTCACTATTGTCCTTTGGTGACTGATATTTCACATAGCATAATGCCCTCCTGGTTCATCCATGCTGGTGTATATGGCAGGATTTCTTTCTTTCTTAAGGCTGAATAATATTCCATTATACATATATACCACTATGTAATACAATTGTGAAATATTTTACAGAATGCCAGAAAATATTTAAAAAGAAAACAGAACTACAAAGAGAAATAACAGGTACTCTACTAGGATAGGAGATTTTCACCCAATTCTCTCAAACATGCAAATAAGTCAATAAGAATTCAGATAATTTTACCAATAATTAGTAAGCTTGAACTACTGGACATATTTAGAACACTACTGCCTCAAATGGTGAAATACATCTACTGTTGAAGTATAAGTGGAATATTTTGAAAAATGAATATAGGGTCATGAAGTAGTGTGGACAAACTTCACAGGATTGTTACTTTAACAGATTACATTTTATTCATACAATCTAATTACATTAGAATTAATTTAAAAATATGAATAGAAAACCACCATACACTAACAAGTTTAAAAATATACTTCTAAATTACACATGATGTGGCAGAAACTGATCAGATATTCACCATATCTTTTCTAGGTGAGCCATGTACCTAGTTCTCACCAAGAGACTGTGAATAAAAGCAACATGACATTTCCAGGACAAAGCAGTTAAGACTATTCACTCTTCCCCTTTCTCTTGTGACTCTGAAGAAAATGGAGAGGTACAAGATGAAAGAAGACTGGATTCTTGAGTCACCCATTGCTGGATAGCTACCTTAAATGGTCAAAACCAGGAATGTTTGCTTTGGATCCACAAAGAGTGGGAAAAAAAAAAAAAAAAGACAATGAATTATTGCCACTGAGGTTTTAGAGTTGTTTGTTATAGCAACAAGTACAATTTATCCTGTTATCCTGACTATCCCATTACCGTCAGTTTGGATTCCAAAATATTATAATTGGAGACTCTTGTATTACTCTTCATTTCTCTCTTTGGTTAAATAGGCAAAGTTCCCTCCAAAGAGTACGTTTTAATTAGGACAAGTTCACCATATTGCCATATGAAGTTTAGTCTCTACAGTCAGACAGACATGAATTTGAATTCTGGTTCCACCATTTATTGCTATGTGACTTTGGGTCAGTCATTGGTCTTCTCTCTCTGAGTTCAAGTTTCTTCATCTTTTAAATAGGCATAGACCTTTCAAGTTTCAATAATTATTTCAGGATTAAATTAAGAGAAAAATGGGTAGAATTTTTAGCATTATGGCTCATTCAGGTATATGTTAGCATTATTATAAAAGCCTCTTTTATTCAAAAACAGTATGCCTCAATTAGAACCAGTCTCAAACTCTTTAACTGTTCTGTGTTCAGTCCTCCCCCAGTTACCAGTCACAGCTTTTTTTCTCCTGGTTACTTCCAATCCCATAAGTGATTTCACCAGGCCTGAGAAACAAAAAGGACACAAATAGAGAGGGGATGCAAAGTCATATTAAGAGCCAAACACCAGCATGAAATCTCATGACCTGCACCAACTGGGCTCCACAGTCTCTAGGAATGCAGCTCTAGGCCAGTGTGCCTCAACCAGGTATGGAACCTGCTCTTTGAGGTAAGAGAATCTCCTTTGTCTTTCTAAATAAGCCCCTATTTTCATTGGGCAAATTTAGGTAGCAAATTACTGTTCTTTGCAACAAAGGGGTCTGGACTAGTGCAACTTATTCCTATAACTTGAGCCACTATTTTTTTCTCACTGTGAAGTTGTAGATTTTGGCTGTATTATACCAAAACAGAGAGGTGAACAAGCTATACTCACTCAAGCTTGGGAGGAAGATATCTGATATTTATTTCACTGAATCACAGCAACACCACTGTTCTTCCGAAGACAAAATCTATGACATTCCCATGTGTGAGGATGGGCCCATTTCACCACTTATTTTTCTCAGAAATTTATCAATTCCTTTGGAATCATATGAATATAAACCAGAACAGTAGCCTCTTGGCAGCAACATTTATTCCATGTCCCAAAATAATCTACATAGGACAAAACTCCAGAGATATCCTTTTACATAAAAATTAGAAATTATATTATTATCCTAAATAAATACTGAGCAGACAGCTCTAAGAAACTGAGAAACTTCAAAATAAAATCTCCAAATAAATTGAAAATGAATTTTTCTGGCCCCAGCCTTACTTAACAAATTGCTAACATTTTCATGAGAGCAAATATATTTAAAATCCACCCCCCACCCCGCCCCGGGTTTCTTACAAAATCAGACGTCTGGGCCAAAGGCAGCCACTGGATTAATATGAGTCTCTGAGACCAAGAATTGTGTCACTAATGCTGACAGATTAGGCTTTCTTTTCTCCTCCTGGAATCCTTATACTGGGAACACACAAACCTGTATACTGCATTCCAATTTCTCCCGCTTGAGGCAATTTGGAGTTGTATTTAATTACCTCTGATGAAATACTCTGATACCTTGATGAAAAAACCTTGGGGGAGAAAGCTCCTTAAGAAAGTCAATTTGATTATCTAAGACATTTGGGGAATCCATCTCCTCAGCATTGCCATCCATGCTTATGGAGAAAAGCAGTGAGGTAGCTCAGAAACAGTCCTAAAACCATGGTGGATCCATGAGGAAAAAGGTGTCACTGCCAGGATTCTACAATTTGGTTATGGGAGTAGGGTATATATCAACTACTAGGTGGAGTTTCCACACAACTGGATTAGATTCAACTGAAAAACAGAAAAGCCCCCAACTTACTGAGGCCAACATGTTGAGACCACTAGACATAAACAAAGGAAGGGAAGGAAAGAAGAAAACAAATTATTCTAGACTTCTCTTTCAGTCCCCATCTCCAGTTAACACCAAACATCATTTCACTAACTACAGTCTGCTGACTTGTCCCTTTATCCAAATATCAGTTCCTTCCAAAACTGCTATGTGATCTTTCTGGCATGTAAACATGATCATACAACACCCTCTTTAAACTCTCTGAAGATCAGGGGCACCTGGGTGGCTCAGTGGGTTAAGCTTCTGCTTTCAGCTCGGGTCATGATCTCAGGGTCCTGGGACTGAGCACCGCATCAAGCTCTCTGTTCAGCAGAAATCCTGCTTCCCTCTCTCTCTCTGTCTGCCTCTCTGCCTATTTATGATTTCTGTCTGTCAGATAAATAAATAAAATCTTAAGAAAAAAAAAGTCAGAAAGCAAGATAAAAAGGAAAAAAGGACTTATGCTTCAAATAAAAAATAAGGAACAAGATAGCAGATGTAAAGTAAACCACATTACTACCTTAAATATAAATAGACCAAATACTCCAATTAACAGACAGTGATTATTCAACTAGATTTTAAAAAACAAACTTAACTGTATTCTATTTACTTTTTAAAAAGGACCAAGATAGGTGAAAATAAAAGTTAAAGGATGCGCTTTGTAAATACTTCAATAAGAAAGCTGCTATGTCTATATTAACCATTAGACTAAGTAGACTTTAAGGTAAGCAGTATTATCACAAGTAAAAAAGTAATAATGATTTAGGGTTAATTCAACAGTAAAGTACAGAAATACTAAACATGTTCACTTAGTAACACAATTTCAGGGGTGCCTGAGTGGCTCAGTGGCTAAGCATCTGCCTTCTACCTGGGGTCATGATCCCAAGGTTTTAGGATTGAGCCCCGTGTGGAGCTCCCTGTTCAACGAGAAGCCTGCTTCTCCCTCTCCCTCTGCAGTTGCTCCCAATTGTGCTCTCACTCTCTCTCTCTCTCAAATAAATAAATAAAATATTTTTTTAAAAAAAGCATAATTTTGAAAAACACAAAGTTAACATTGACAGAATAAAGAAAAAATTACAGGAAATTCAAAAGTCAACAATTATAACTGAAAATTTTAAGTTATTTATTTTTCTTCACAGGTCTATTTATCCAAAAAACACTGAAAGAAAAATGGCTGGGAGTAATGGGAATTTTGACACCTTTTTTAATCTGACTCTTAGCTGGAAAAAGAAAGAGAACAGAAAGAGTTCTTTAGAAATCAAGTTGGGATGATCCACACAGAAACTCTAAGCTGGTTTGGAAGTGATCTGTATTTGGGAGAGGGATTATTTCTTTGAGGTTGTTTAGCCCTTCAATTTAGTTCAAAGCATAAACAAGATACAGGAGCTAAGCTATTGATTCTTTCTCTAGTAATAGCACCAACTTGGACTCAAATGAATTTACCATTTTGATAAGTGACAAATATTTTTGTTTTTAAGCATTTTCATATGTGTGCTTAATACCAAGTGGAATCATATGAAATTGCTGTTTCTGTAGGTCAAAACTGGTTGAATATGTGCAATTTCATACCTTCAATCACATATATTCATATATGTGCATGCTTTAAGTTACGAAAGTAAATTTCTCCTTTAAAAGATATGCTTAAAAAATGTTCCCACAGCACTTCTGATGAATACAAAACACTATGAGAAGAAGGAAATCTCCAGTGAATAAAAATTTCCTCCTGACACCTTCTTTTCCACTAGATAGATGTACAGATATAAGACTGTAAAAGTGGGGGGTTTCTGGGTGGCTCAGTCAGTTAAGCACCCAACTCTTGATTTCAGCTCAGGCCTTGATCTCAGGGTCATGAGTTCAAGCTTGGATTCCATGCCTAGCATGAAGCCTACTCAAAAAGGCAAAAACTGTAAAACTGGTCATATATACTGCAATTATATTACAAACATTAGTTTCACAAGTGACATCCAACAGAGTATTCTATCAGATGTCTACCCTGTGAAGTATACTGTTTCAAATGAAATACAATGTCTCAATAGTCATTTCAGGTCAGCTGAGCCTTTAAGTGAATTAAATTAGATTGAAGTGAGTTTCTGTCATTCCTCTTGGTTCTTAAACTCTTCAAGACCATCCCATGATCTGTTCTCTACCTGTATTGTATCTCATTTTCCCCCTTCTTTCAATGTTCCAACACTGCGGCAATAATATAGCTGCTGTAAGATTTATAACCTCACACTGGTGTCCAATCTCAGACTTGATTGAACCGTTAGTCTCCAATTCATTGATCCATTTCAGCTGCAGTATCCCTTTTACAGAAGGTTCCATCCTTCTAGTTGGTTAAGAAATAGGCCTTAAACTGACAGCCTCCATCAATCAACAAAATAAAAATTTGTTTTTATTGTGTATCTCATCATTTTTTTTTCCTCCTTCAAGATGCCAAGGAGAAAATAAATCAGGGTGGCTGAAACATAATAACTAAACTTTTTTTTTTCATCTAGAGAACATGTTAATTATGCTTAAAATACTGAACGTTACATTAAAAGGGTTTTTAACACACATTAAAGGTCACAGTATTACTATGGAATTATGCTTCTAACTGTTAATGATATGAAAAGGTATATGAGAAGATATTCTGGAAATTTTTGACAAATTGGCAAGAGAAGTGCATGCTACACTTCACTGCCTTGCCTAAGTTCTCACACTCGCTTCTAGGGTCAGATTTGAACTACGAAGGCAGACTAATCAAGACATAAAACTCCAATAATAATTCATCCATTATGATAACTAGAATCGATTTAAAGGTTAATGGTGAGTCACTCAGGAAAATATAGATTTGCTGATGAGATTTTAAAGAGATTCGCTGATAAAACAAAATTACTAAAACATCTACATTCACCAGAGACTCAAGAACTGTTATAAAACAGCCAGAGAACCAGCTAGTTTTACAAGAATAGTTCCTTCTACAACCACAGAAAGAATTTTTTTTCCCTTGAAAAATCATTCAAGCTGAGGAACAGTTTGAATTAATAGAGAATGTATTCCTCCTCCAGATCATGAATAAATATGAAAAGGAAAATAAGGAACAAATTGTACATGCAAAATTTCTTACTGACTTGGTTAAAAAGTTTAGAAATTTTTTAAAATTTTATATTAATTTTAATTATATAATTTTATATTAAGGTTTTAACTAAATATTTAAACACTTGAAATACATGTTTCTCTTTTGAACTAATTTTACTTTGTTATTGAAGATATTTTAAGCCATTTAAATATTAATTATTTTACTTTAATTTCTGCTCATGAAGAATTAACTTACAGGAACTGCTGTCCCACTGTAAACATTTAGAAACACACACAAAACATTTGAAATAACTGTTTTCAGACATTAACGACACATCAGCAGTAAAGGAAGTTGATTCCTGAGTGAAGGGAAACAAATTAAACAAATTTCATGACTGCCCCAGCTTTCTGTCCAGAGGCATTTCTCAGTCTGTAGTGCAGAGATGGGGGAACACAGAGCCCAGCAGGTAGGTCTTCCTGAGGTAGGGAAACAGAGATCAGAATTCAAAAAAAAAAATCGAAGAAGCTACAATTTGTAGGACACAATGCTATTGGGGAAGAAAATGCTTAAACAGCTCTAAAGACCTGAAGAGAGTTCCTTTGTCATCTATGCCTGAGTACTGATCAATGCACGTGTTGATGAAAACCTGATGAGACCTCAGGAAAAAACACTGGAAATTAATAGGTCAAACAATTCCCGGAGCCAAAATAAGGTGGAGAATAGTTGGCATCTCACCACCCATAGTGGAGAGACTTCATAATATGTAGGGTCTAAGGTAGAGTTTTCAGAAGTATCTTACCTTACTAGTGGGGCTAAAATGGTCCTTGAACAAAGATTACCAGAATTGACATTATAAAGCTTAATAGTAAGCCTCAAAAAGATAGAATTAACCCCAAGTTAAATGCCAAAACAAAGCCCAACACTCTTTAAAGGAATCTAACAAAATCAAGTATCAAAAAAGTAAAACTCACAATGTCAACTCCAAATGAAAAATTACTAGGCTTACAAAAAAGCAGGAATATACCACCTCTATCCAGAAGAAAAGTAAACCAATACAAACAGATCCACAAATGATGGAGATGATGAATTAGCAAAGCCCTTAAGACTATTTTCAAAATCTTATACATATGGGGGCACCTGGCTGTCTCAGTTGCAGGAGTGTGCAACTATTGATCTCAGATTTGTGTGTTTGAGCCCCACGTTTTAAGAAATTACTTAAAAGTAAAATCTTATTTTTAAAACATCTGATACATATGCCCATGGATATCAAGATATGAAAAAAAAAAAACAATGTTGAAATATCAGTTATTTTGGAGTCTTGATTATTGTGATTCTAGTAAAATATACCAAAACCTGTCCATGATAGCACCTTGCAAAATAGATATAATTATTCAACCCATTCACAATCTCCTATAAAAACATCTCTTTGGCTCCCTATTACCTTCAAAAGAAAACCCAGGTTACAGAACATTTTTTCCTTTCTCTCCAGACCAAGAGATGGGAAACCCTTTCTGTAAAGGAACAGACAGTAAATCTTTTCTGCCTTGCAAGCCATATGGTATCTGTTACAACTACTCAATTTGACTCTTGTACACTGAAAACAACCATTAACAGTATGTAAATAAATGGGCATTATTTGCTTACCCCTACTCTAAAGCTGTTCAATACAAAAGTTACTAGCCACATGTGGTTATTATAATTGAAACTTAAATTACTTAAAATTAAAATTAAACTTAGTAAAATTAGGGGCGCCTGGGTGGCTCAGTGGGTTAAGCCGCTGCCTTCGGCTCAGGTCATGATCTCGGGGTCCTGGGATCGAGTCCCGCATCGGGCTCTCTGCTCAGCGGGGAGCCTACTTCCCTCTCTCTCTCTCTCTGCCTGCCTCTCTGTCTACTTGTGATCTCTGTCTGTCAAATAAACAAATAAAATCTTTAAAAAAAAAAACTCAGTAAAATTAAAACTTTGATTCCTCAATTGAACATGTGTTAAACATAGATGGCACAGATATAGGCATTTCATTTCCATCACCACAGAGAGTTTTATTGGACAGTGCTGCTCCAGAAACTATGTGCATAAGAATTGCCTGATGTGCTTTGGAAATGCAGATTTCTTCCCCTGTCTCAACATGTTAAACTAGACTCTCTCTGAAGGTGAAATCCAGATTTCTGCAGGGTAAGTCATGTGTACTAAAAATCGAGAACTACTGGTTTAAAGAATGAGGTCCCTAACATAGTCTCATCACAGACTTTTATGCCTACCTGCTTTATGCCTTTTCATTACTCCTTTTGTATTCCTGCCTATTATTCCTACCCAATCTGCTGTATCGTACTTTACAAATGAACCATATAAACTGGCACATCTAACTACAGCAATGAGAAAAACAGAAGAATTATTACCCTGAAGAAACCTAAACAGCGACCTCTTGCCAAATGCATACAAAATTTTCTCATTTTCTAAGTTAAATTACTTAGAAGGAAACAAAGAATGGTTTTATATTGAGCAAACATAATGGATACCACTATTCCTCCACTTGAGCTCTCTCCTCACTTGGGTGTTCCTTTTAGTAAATGGAAAGATATCCTTGACTAATACAAATTTGAAAGGCAGTATGTTCAAGCATGGGATTGACAGCCATATTACTTGGCTTCCTATGTGAACCTCAACAAGTAACTCAGCCATTCTGTGCCTCAGTTTCTTCATGTATCAATGGTAAAAGCAACTGTAGCTACTATATGGATTCCTTAATGTATGTAAAAAACTTAGACTAGTACCTGGCATATAATAAATGTTATATGTATTAGCAGCTATCATTGCTTTCATAGTTATCAGCATTAAGGTAAAATTTTATGATATCAATACTAATAATTACCAAATGATACAAATGATTTCACTATGGCTTGAACACACTGGACTCATTATAAGCTGGACTCCTTTAGTATACATATATATATCATGTATGACAGAAATAATGCTATTGGGAGAAGTACATATCAACACAACTGGAAGCAAATGCTGAAGCCCAAACTATCATTGAAAATAGGCATCTCTTTCATGCATGCATTGAAACCACTTTCCTCCTTCTGTCATGTTTTCTACTATTCTTTATTTTCACACATTTAAAAATATTCTAGTGGAATTTTACTCAGCCTGAATCCATGTGTTTGCATTTGTGTGTGTGTTTGTGTGTATAATTTTGAACACAAACTAAACCTAGATTATAATATATTGCAAGTAAACTGTAGGATGCAAATCCTTTCTTTGTATCAGCTGTCTATTGCCATGACAATACTGCATAACAAACAACCACAAAATGTCAGGAGCATATAAAAATAAGTATTTATTTATGCTCATGATTCTTTTAGTTGGTTAGGTATTCTGCTCATCTGAGCTGTGCATGACAGAATTCACGCCAGTAGCCAGTTTTGGGTGGACGAGGCAGCATTGCTAAGCTTGGCTGGGCTCTCTCACATGTCTAGGCCTCAGCTGGGACAACTGGGATGACTCAATTCTATTCCATGTCATCATCTATCAGGCTATCCCAGGCACTTTCTCATGGTGAAGGCAGAAGATCGAGAGAAAGCAAGCCCAATCACACACATTTCTATGTGTTGTGTGACATAGCATCTCACTGACCAAAGCAAGGCATTTAGCTAAGCTCAGAGTCAGAGTAGGAGGGACCACAAAAATATAGGACAAACAGCATGACAGATGGAGGCTATTAACTGGGGCCACTGATGCAATCTATCAAACTGTTAAATAAATTTTGCAATTCCTTTTCTTGGATTAAACTCACTATCTTTCGTTGTCTCATAATCACTAGGATTTTTAATTTGACAAATGTTTCTTTCTTGAAAAGGAGAAGTACACTTGTGTCATTGAGTTACACGTATTTATTTTCAAATAATTTAAATTCTAGTAGCTGTAAGTAACCAAGAGATTTCCATTTTTCTATGTTCTTACTCAATTTTATATAAAACGGATTAGCCTCTGATTAAATGTGTCACCTTCCAAATGTTAAATCATCTTGCTCCTAGAAAACCTGAGAGTATCATTCATAATCCAAAATAATCAAAGATTATATGATTTTCAGTAATTGTCCAAGTAATTAAAAGTCAATTTGGATTTTCCTAAGTTCTAAAAGTACTTCCTAGTACAGCAGTTGGTTTGTCTGTTATCTTCATCTTAAGAACCTCACGTAATATCTCATCAGGATGTAATTCCCTGCAAAGAAATCAGAATTATTTCATTTTTATTAGCTACACTATCAGATTATATATAAAGATTCTGAGGTATGCTTTTGGCACATATAGAAAAGCTTTCCACAACTTTTTTCCGTTCTTATAAGCAAATATCCATCAAGTATACATAATGGCTAAATACTATGTTAGATATCCTAAAAGCAAAAGTTAATCTAAGGAAAATGCTTATTCTGTTTTCTGGGCTCAGAGAGTCTCTTCCTGAAATAAGTCTAAATGATGAGATAAGTAGAGAAGAGAAATAGGATAATGTTTACCATAATATTTTCAAGCCTTTAATTATTATCACAGTTTCATATAGGCAGTTTTCTTTTATCTTGAAAATTTCTGCTCATGCCCAGCATACTCACTCAAACCATAAAGCAAGTGAGTGGTGTTCTGGCAGCTGGTATAGATGTCCATGCAAATGCCAGCTACCTGGAAATCAGTGGTTTCCTTGGAATGGCAGCCTATGTTCAAGTCAACTCACTGTAATGTGCTTCTGTTATGCCTTTGTCTGCACCCAGCAGGTTGACATCATGTGCACAAAGATTTACTTACAAATTTCTTAAAAGTGGACATGTATTCTAATATTCTCCCTAATATCTCATCCTCTAAATTCCTAATTCTTTTTTTTTAAGATTTTGTTTATTTCTTTGACAGAGAGAGAGAGAGAGATAACAAGCAGGCAGAGAGGCAGGCAGAGAGAGAGGGGAAAGCAGGCTCCCTGCTGAGCAGAGAGCCTGATGCGGGGGCTTGATCCAGGACCCTGAGACCATGACCTGAGCTGAAGGCAAAGACTTATTAACCCACTGAGACACCCAGGTACCCCTAAATTCCCAATTCTTACTAGGTTATTCACCTTAATTGAAAGACCACATAGGGGGCGCCTGGGTGGCTCAGTGGGTTAAGCCGCTGCCTTCAACTCAGGTCATGATCTCAGGGTCCTGGGATCGAGTCCCGCATCGGGTTCTCTGCTCAGCAGGGAACCTGCTTCCTCCCCTCTCTCTCTCTCTGCCTGCCTCTCTGCCTACTTGTGATCTCTCTCTGTCAAATAAATAAATAAAATCTTTAAAAAAAAAAAAAAAAAAAAGAAAGACCACATAGTCCTCTAAAGCAGTGCCTCCCAACTTTAATGTCCATATCCATCACTGCAGGATACATTTTATGAATGCAGCTCTGGTTCAGTCCGTCAAGAAGAGATGTAAAATTCTACACTTCTAATACTCTCCTAGGTGATGTTGACTTTGCAGTTCCACGAACCCCACTTTGAGTAGCAAGTACAAATTGTAAGGGCTTTTATCCCCATAGGCATATACTACCTAATATAATCCAATCATACTTCCCTCCCTCTCAAACCCTTTCACGGAGTCCTGTTAGATGTACAAATCCCTTCCATTTTAAACCCTACTGAGCACGCCTTTAATCTTCTTATAAAACACTGAGAACAAAGCTTGACACATCTTAACTACTCAATAAATGTGAGTTATTTTTGGTTTTTTTTTTTTAACTGAAACCTGGCTGTTCCCTAAAAACATTGTTCTTGAGCAGAAATACTTTGCTTTCATAGCTCATATACCTTGGCCACAAGAAATTTAGTAGTTGTTGTTCTTCCTTCCCATGGCCACTTCCAAACTATTTCTCTTTCTACCTCCATCAGAAACAAATAAACAAAGCTAAAAAAACAAAAAACAAACAAACAAACAAACAAAAACAGGTCTTTAAAGCTTATACCATCTGGTTCTACCACGTACTACCTCATCTTTCGGTTGCAATCAACCAACATCTTGTCATTCCCCTGGCTCTTAACCACTATACCTGTTAGCACTTCTTAGTCACTTCAACATCCATATGGATGAACAAAGTTGTACCCTGACCTCAGTTTCTTGATTTTCTAACCTAAAACAATATTATCCTCTACTCCTCTTCAGCTACCCATCTCATGAACAAACCCTAGACTTTCTCATCATCACCTTCAAAACATCCATGTCAACTATCATATGGTTTCACTCCTATGTGGAACATAAAGAATAGCATGGAGGACATTAAGAGAAGAAAGGGTAGGGAAATAGGAGGAAATAGGAGGGGGAGATGAGTCATGAGAGACTGTGGACTCCGAGAAACAAGCTGAGGGTTTTAGAGGGGAGAGGGTAGGGGAATGGATTAGCCCAGTGGTGGGTATTAAGAAGGGCACATATTACGTGGAACATTGGGTGTTATATGCAAACAATCTTGGAACACTACACCAAAAACTAATGATGTACTGTATGATGACTAAGATAACATTAAAAAAAAAAAACAAACAAACATCCATGTCAAACAACTGTATCATGTCTGCTATAATGCATACTTTCATCTCACCCGCTCAAGGACCCTCTGGCTACAATTCAATGAGTTCACTGAAACTGCCAGTGTACTGAGATTATAAATACAATAGGAGTTTCTATATAGTGAAATTTGTGTATAATGAAATTACTTACATACACGCATATCATGAAACTCAAGTTTTTTGTACTTTTGATTGAAATCATTACATTTAGATCCACTTGTCCCTTCTAAATAATACAAATACTGACACAGTATCTGAAAAGACCAAGCATAAATGTGATCTACATGAGGATGAAATTTGAGACTCACAGATGCGAACCATAATATCATTTATAAACAATTATATCTTTAATTACATATTCTTTTGTTAGGGAAAGTGACCACAGACTTCAGGTGATTGTCAAAACAGTCAGGAATGCTTACATCAGGAATCGGTGACCGATTCTCCTTTTTCAGGCATAAAGGAAGAGTAATAATGTCCTCAAGGAAAAAAGCAGGGTGAACATGCGAAGTAGAAAAAGCTGTAAGTTTAGTAGGACAGTGAAGGGATGAGATTCTCTTGAAAGCAGATGTCTTCCTAAACTCATTTCCAATCTTAAATTTCACAGTACACAGGTCTATTGAATTCAATTCTTGCTGCTATACAAAGCCCTTTACCTGGGTAACTGCATGGGGCCTGAAGGAAATAAGAAAGCTGTAGCTTTCTTTATCTGTTTTTTTTTTTTTTCATTTGTTATCACCTTCTTTATTGCAGACATAAATGGATGCATATGAACTCTCTATGAAGATAGGGTATGCATGGCTTCTTTTTGAAACTTTGTCTTCTTTTGAAAATGAAATGTAGGTTATGGGCACTGAGAATATATTATGTACATACAGAGTACAATATAATTTTGTAACAATGCAGATACATGTGTAATTTATGAATCATCAATTTTGTGTCATGATTCAAAATTTTAATCATCTTATGAGCATATATCTTAAAAAAGATTTCTAATGATACAAACCAGAGGAATTATAGCCCTATTTTTTGTTGGCCCTGACATAATAATTCTATGAAATGAAATGCTATGAAAATTTAAGTTCCATGTCCATAAAATGTTTGACAGCCACTGACAGCCATCTCTTGAAATTGCTTTCAAATTCATACACTTCTCTGTAACAAGTAAAACAATGTCCAGTATTGGTTGTCTTCATGGACCTTTCTTTGTTTTTTTTCCTCTTGTTAAAAGTATGTGCTATTGATTTAAAAGCAAATGATCATTTAAACAATTCTAGCCAAACCATTCAAGACTTCATTTCCTCTCTAAGGAGTCTTGAATCATTGATGTAAAGAGGAAGATGTTTCTTTAAACAGAGATCTTAAAAAAAAAAAAAAAGATGTGATTATAAAATCTGATAGGGGAGGTTCCTCTTCTATAAGTGATTGGCCAATCATTTGTATTTAGTGCCTGAGAAATTACCTTTTGCCTGCAGAAGAAATAGGATAAACATGCGTTGCTCAATTTCTTAACCTTAAGATTAAAAAATAAAATATACAGACTGTCATATATGAGGTATCACTGCTAAACCAAAACTTAGCACAAAGGAGAGCTAATTGCTGGTTGGCTGACACTATGATATTATTATTTTAGGTGAAGTAATTATGCACTCGGGTTGATTACAGAATAATGTCAATGACATTTTTATTAAGTGCAAGATTTAGAAGAATTTTCTTTCCTTAGTTTTTGCACTGTTACAAAGGTGGTT